>NW_026731764.1:257500-400000 GCF_028476545.2 Physella acuta | reverse complement strand
TCTTTCCCTATTAAAATGGTTTTGTTACAAACCATGATTGCATATGCTGTTACATTGTATTTTTTCGTTATTTTTTTAATACATGGTATTATCAAACGTCTTTTTAATATTACTTTGTCTGTGAGAGTGCTCTAGAATGTATGTGTTTATTGTGTGTGTAGTGTGTCAGTAGTGTGTAGTGCGTGTGGACTTGTCAAGTTTAGTGTGTCGTAGTGCGTGTACCGTGCGTAGTGTGTATGTGTAATTGATCTGCAGTAGGCCTGTTTGTGCAGGTACTGTATGTGTTGCGTTTGTAGTTTTGTATAGGTTTTGTTCAGCTTGAGGGACGGAGTGGTCTAGCGGTAGAGAGCTGGACTGCTAACCCGTAAGTCTCGAGTTCGAATCCGGGTTCATGTCAGTTTAACGTCCACCCAACTCTGATGGGTACCTAACTCACGTTAGGGAGAGTATAGGCGGCTGTACATAGTGCTGACCACACTATCTCTTCATATGCCGAGGTCACAGAAACAAGTGAACTCTACTTAACTTGCCCCATAGACCGCAAGGTTTGAAAGGGAAACTTTTTTTTTTGTTCAGCTTGGGTGCATTATGTATGTTGTAGTGTGTACAGTGAGTGTGTAATGTATGTGTTGTGTGAGTAGTAAATGCTTTATTGGTTTGTAGTTTGTTATGTTTATTGTTTGTAAACGTGTCCTTATTGATGTTTATGATTGTTAATCAACTAACCGATAATTCTTCTATATTAGTCTTTACTGGTCGTACATCAGCAGTGTAATGCCAGTGCCGAGTTGTTCCATTGGGGTAGTGACGTATTGTCCTGTGGTACTTTCCGGCGTAGATTTCGATTAGGTCTGCCAACTTCTGACTATCATTCCCTTTGGCCACTGTAACAGAAGGCTAATCAAAATATTCGATAAAAGGCTTACAAATTATAAAAATACTAAAATCTTATCTGATACGTATTCTCACAATTCTGCACGAACTCATCCATTAGATTTCTTCAAACAATTGAGGTTTTTACATTCACGATTGTTGGTTCTCGGTTGCCCTTAAAATGTTTCACTCACAACTTTTGATCCCTAGTACAGCATATAGTGAAGTTAGTGCTAATCCCACAAACTGCTGAATAGGTGTAAGAATGTCCAGATAGGGGCCTACGACAAATTCCCCAAAAACACTTGCTCAAATGCCGTTTTCCTGAATGGACACTTTCCCGATTGCGACTAACGCCTGATTGGACACTTTCCCAAATGCGACAAACGCCCGTCACCTTTCTGATAGATTCGTCTACTTACAATTAAAATTTAAATAAATAAATATTACTGTGATAAGTGCAGCTATTGTGGGTAAAACGCTTTACAATAAAAGCTGGAAGTTGAGGCTCAAAATCGACAATGTGGGACGCTAAGATTCGCACAACGCCAAGAAATACATCAAATAGTCTTCAGAACAATAGATTCTTCCTTTAACGTCTTATAATTACGCAAGCACAATTCAACGACTCAAACAGAGTTAAAATTGATCTATAGATATTTCCAAAATATCTTAAAAGTTCTTAACCTTTTTGGAGGTACTGTACCCCACCAATTTAATATGCGCATTCATCGAACCCTTGTAATAGTTCTGTTGTCCGCACTGAACAAATCTGATCGTGAATCTTATGACTTACTGAACCCCTGGGGTTCAGTCGAACCCAGGTTAAGAGCCACTGCTCTACGGAATTCCAACAAACTCCGAAGATAGTTTAAAACACCTCTGGCGAGAATTTATAAAACATCCGCATAGTTTTGGAAACTTCTGAGCTAAAAAACTTTCATAAATAGTTTAAAACCTTCTATCACAAGAGATGGGAAGAGCAATGGCTAATGAAAAATGTTACTTTCGCGGTGAAACGACAGACGTCATTAGACACCTTGAGATTTTTCACCAAGTGATTATTCCACTCTACGACTTGACAAATTAGTTTAGAGGTGGACCAGTCAATAGAAGTGAGATATTCCCACATTTATTCTGAATCTACAGCAATTGAAGGGTGCATACAGGTACATGGTTTATAGAAATGTCTATTTGAAGGATCTCTCGATTACATCTCATTAAAACAGATGTTATCAATGGAACTTTAGCTGTCTTGTGTGTGTGGATGTGTGTGTGTGTGTGACACCACTTTAACACGTCTTATGTGTGAGAAAAGTCACCACCTTAATACGTCTTGTGTGTGTGTCACCACTTTAACACGTCTTGTGTGTGCCACCCAGAGGCGTAGCGACCCCTCCCGGCGCCCGGGGCGAACTTTCAGTTAGGCGCCCACCATATATATATATATATATATATATATATATATATATATATATATATATATATATATATATATATATATATATAAATATATATATATACACGTGTGTGTGTATGTGTGTGCGACAGTCTGGAAAAAAATTAACATTTACGCTGATTGTCGTTCCCTAAAACTTCACTCGACGCCAATAAAATTCCCGCTAAGATGCATTATCTTTTAAATAATAATCATTAAAAAAGTTTTAAAAAAACCCACGTTTTCTGATTGAACTAAAAAGTAGAAAATAAATGCTATACATCACAATAATGCAAGCGATCACTCTACTATAAGCGATGAAAAACGTGGGGCGCCGAAGTAAAAGTTATATTACTATTGATTAGATAATACTATTGACTTTTATTAGGGAGCTTGTAGAGAGTCAACAGTATTAGAAACTGTAAGAAAATCACGGCGCCCCACGTTTTTCATCGCTTATAGTAGAGTGATCGCTTGCATTATTGTGATGTATAGCATTTATTTTCTACTTTTTAGTTCAATCAGAAAACGTGGGTTTTTTTAAACTTTTTTAATGATTATTATTTTCTACTTTTTAGTCTTTGTCTGTTTGTTTGCATTGAAATCTTTCTATCGATTTTATCTTTTCACTTTTTTTTTTGGGTAAACGAAGACAACTCGTAAAAAGACAGCTCATAAAAAACACGTTGTGTGAATACGTTACTGACTAGAACACATAGATTTGAACCCGTGTCGAGCTGGTTAGCAATCGTGTGCCCAACCACTCGACCATATCGTCTCCCCCGTACTGGCCACCAGTTGTGACAACTACTCAGTAAGCAAAAAGAGGGAGAGTACCGAACCTTCTTTTCATCAAATTACAGTTACTGGGTTATGTCCCTTTTTCCCCACGTTTTTTTGTACAATTATATAGGGGTATAAAATGATCAATAAAATGTTTCCATGGATCAATTTAGTAATAATAACAGTTGAATATTCTATTGTCATCCGAAACAAAGCTTCCCTGAAAATTTCAGCGCGCTAGCTAACTGGGAAGTGCACGAAATTTCGATCGCAAGATTTGATTGGAAAAACAAACAAACAAACAAACAAACAAACAGAGGCGAAAGCAAGTTAAAGAAAACGTGGGAAAATGATGATTAGTAATGTTAGAAAAGAATTAAAATTGTAGCGGTGCTAATTCGTTTAACACAGTCTTTTTATGATTCACGTTTGGATTTTGTCTGTGTGAACGATACAACTATTACGACGGGTTCGGTGTTTCCAAAAAGTTAAGAACCACTGCTTAAGAGTGTATTTTGTAGAAGGTGCAAGCTTATTTGGTCTACTTTTGGGCGTATCTTTAGAACAATTTCGATCATTGTAGGCCTATATTACAATTTTGAATTATCAGTTAAGTTGAACAAAGTAATAATTAGTACAATATACTAATTTTCTTCTCTCTTCAAATTTTGGCAAAGAGTGTCGCTTCCCACCCACTCGCTCCGACAGTCTGCTATTTTACTGATCAGATAGCGATACAAGAATCCGTGATATTTATTTCTCTTTAATGCAGTGATCCAGGCAAGATGTAATGCAATCAAGTAAAAGTATCTGATCTATCACGATCAAGTTGAGAGAATCGTAAGAATCGTACAAAGAACTAGTCGCATTATTACTTATCAAAACTGGGTATTGAAATCGTACATTAAGTGTTAATACAATTGATTTTTTTTCTAAGTGTTAAAAGAGTTATCTAGTAAGCGATCCAGTACAAATCCTTCGGCTTTTACTTTCTCGTATATACGTAGTATAGAGAAAGTATTGTAATCGTGCAAAAAAAAAAAATCAAGATTTTTACAAATCTCGACGTTTTACACCTCACCAGTGTTTCTTCCAGACTTTTTTCTCCGGGGGGGGGGGGGGGGGGGCACTTGAAATTTTCGGGGGGGGGGGGGGCGGTAAACTTTCTTCGGGGGGGGGGGGGGGGCGGACACTGTTAAAAGTATTTATTTTCTATATAAATTATATAAATTTCATTCCGTTCGGGGGGGGGGGGGGGGGGGGGGCGGTAAAAAAAATTTCGGGGGGGCTTAGCCCCCCCGATGAGATGCCTGGAAGAAACTCTGCACCTCACTGATACGGAAAAACATAATTTTGCAATCTTGTCCGTATGTCTGTGTGCGTGTGTGTGTCTGTGTGTCCGTGTGTAAACACGATAACTTGAGTACCGTTACAGCTAGGTTGATGAAATTTCATATATAAGTATTTTATCAAAATCGTAGATCCGTATCAACTTTTGAGCGATTTCGGATAACCGGAAGTGGTACTTTTTCTACTTTGAATTTTTCAAAAGCCTATAACTTGAGTACTATTTCAGATAGATAAATGAAATTTGATATGTAAGTAAAAGATCTAATTCTCTACCATCTGTCAAATTTTGAGAATTTTTCGTTGACCGGAAGTACTTATTTACGCGTGTTCCGATTTCTCAAAAAACTAATGTAAATTTTAAAAGTACTAATAATATTGCGCACTATTATGCGCTTTTTTATTTCGCGTTCACTTGGTGTGCAATTAATTTGTCTACGAGATTTTATTCTATTTTTAAAACTTTAAGTATTTAAAATGGATTAAAAATCATGTCTATAGCCCGAGTTCCCATCCCCTGTTATTTTATATAAGAATATTCGAGAAAGTTTAGGGGAGATCACTACCGGTTTATTTTTTTTGAAAAAGTGCCCCCCTCCCCACCATCTTGCACAAAAATAGTAGAGTGGATTTTAAACGTCACGAACTCTTTTTTTTATGTTACACAATCGTAAAATACGCTTTAGTTCAGTGTGTTTCTTTTCTGAGTGATATCGGTTATTATTAATCCGGTGTGAATTTTTCCGATTTTAGTCTTCGAAAAAGCGCCCCACCCCCATCTAGGAAAGCTGGAAAGCGGTTTTTCCGGTCACTATTTCTTAATGATATACGTTTTACAGTTACACAATCAAGGTAGAAAACAGTTAAATCAGTATGCAAGGGCTCTCAGCCGTTAAATTTATTTACTTTGACTGTTTATAATTCAAAACTGCAGCTTAAAATGAACTTAAATAATTTTTTTCAACCCCTTTTGGCGCCCCCCTAGGGTCGGCGCCCGGGGCGGCCGCCCTCCCCGCCCTCCCCTAGCTACGCCTCTGGTGCCACCGCTTCAACACGTCTTGTGTGAGAGAATGTCACCACTTTAACACGTCTTGTGTGTCACCACTTTAGTACGTCTTGTGTGTGTCACCACTTTAACACGTCTTGTGTGTGTCACCACTTTAACGTTTCTTGTGTGTATGTGTCACACTTTAACACGTCTTGTTTGTGTCACCACTTTAACAATGTAATGCAGAAGCTGCAGCGACTACTAAAGAAGCTTCTAGAAATCTCTTTAAGAAAAGAGACTAAAGTGTTCCCTGTACTGTATGAAACATTGAAAGTGACTATGATATTCTAGTTTCTGCTTTTAATGCAGACGAGTAAATTGAAATAGAACAGAAGAAAATTTTTAATTAGTGTCGTCCAGAATCGCACTACAGAATTTACAGTGAGAACCATGCAAATAATTCGCTCTTAATTATCCGTTGAAGATTAAGCCTGTGACTTTGATATAGTAATTTTTTTGTCACATGATACATCGCTTAGTTGCATTAATTTAAACGAGATTATCAGTAATTATAACACTAATCTCGGGGTCGGCGTGGTCGAGTCGGTAAAGCTCATGGTTGCTAAACCGAAAAGTCTCGAGTTAGAACCCTCGTGCAGATGAGCCACTCTTCTAGGAGAGACAACTCCAAAATTAAACAACTGCTGCCTTGTAGTTTGTTCTTGGTTGGACAAAGGCTATGGAAGCAAATCCAAAAAGAAAAGCAGGCTGAAATCGGAGTCAATGGCCTCAATGGCGCATAACCAGTTGACACGTGTACTTAATTGTGATGGAGGCGTGGATGAGTCGGCAAAAAGTTCATGGTTGATAAATTTGAACAAAGTCAGATAAATCTCGATCCCCTTCAACACTAATTATTAAGAACGAAGAAGAAGAGTGTAATACAGAGAGACGAAAGCTCTCTAATATTTCTCCACGCATCAGTCGTCTCCCCACGTTCACTAATGTAAATTGTAAACATACATATTACACTTAACAGAAGGCTCTGCTCTGTATTTTATGAGAACAGTTATTTAAGCGTAGCTTTTGAAGACAACCGATTATGTATCGTGCGTGTGTGTGGGTGGGTGTGTGTGTGTGCGTGGGGGAGAGGTTGCTATTTAAATAAGGAATAAATAGGCCTACATATAAGTAAGATGGAGAAGAGACGATAAAATTAAAAATTAAAATTAAAAGAAACAGTTAAGAAAGACAAACGTGTATTTTTAAAAATATTACTCTATGTACTCTATGATCTAGGGTTTCTATTTAGTTTTTATTGACCATGTGCATAACCGGAAATGTGTTTTTTTAATTAAGTAGTGTATTTTTATTCATCAATATATTTGCGATTAACATTTGATTTTTTTTTACGGGTGTCAGTTTTTATTTCTAGTCTAATGCAGTTCTTTTTGTTAAACACGATATAGAAACCGAAGATAACACAGCGAGTACAACACATCAACATGCACAAAACTGTGTAAGCCGTAGTCATTATAATTATATGGTTAAGTTGTTTGTTTCGTCACTTATTACGTGACATAACAAATCTCCACCAATGAAAACAAAGTTATCACAACAGGTATAAAATACGAGATTGTAAAACTAACTTACGCTTAGCAGTGAAGGCAAGAATAAAAGTTAAACAGATCAAAGCCGTCTTCATGTTGATTGCTATAGATCAGATACACAATAATATATGATACAAAGCTAGGTTGATGAAATTTCATATATAAGTATTTTATCAAAATCGTAGATCCTTATCAACTTTTGAGCGATTTCCGATAACCGTAAGTGGTACTTTTTTTACTTTGAATTTTACAAAAGCCTATAACTTGAGTACCTAACGAAATGAAATTTATATAATTTATATAGAAAATATATACTTCTAACAGTGTCCGCCCCCCCCCCCCCCCCCGAAGAAAGTCTACCGCCCCCCGAAAATTTCAAGTGCCCCCCCCCCCCCCCCCGAAGAAAAAAGTCTGGAAGAAACACTGTTGAGTACTATTTCAGATAGATAAATGAAATTTCACAAGTAAGTAAAAGATCCAATTCTCTACCTTCTGTCAAGTTTTGAGTAATTTCCGTTGACCAGAAGTACTAATTTACGCTATTTCAAATTTCTCAAAAAACTAAATGTAAATTTATAAAGTAGGCCTACTAATAATATTCCGCACTATTATGCTCATTTTATTTGGCGTTTACTGGTGTGCAATTGTTTTTTCTACGAGATTTAATTCTATTTTAAAAAGTTTAAGTATTTAAGGGAACAAGATACCCATGTTTTCGATAAAATGTTAATTTTGCTACCCAAAATTTTTATTTCTTAATTCGATACTAATACCTTTTATCTATCTAACCCCAACATTTCGGACTTCTACAGCTTACGGTTATTCGTTTATTGCGATGTGAAACATGGTACCCCCCGGCAAGTTTTCACACTACTACGCGGACAGCGGCTATCTTCGAGCGGGTATTACATCATTTATTGCCCGCGAGGCACCATAAACTTTACAGCAATCTAAGGGCCAAGCACTCGTGTACCCGCTGGTGTAGTGACCTTTTCTTTTGTTCTAAAAATAATTGGGATAGAAGTTGTTTTCTACAAAGTAAAATTTTATACTAAACTCCATATAAGGACATGCGCGTAAAATTTATGAATGGGAAGAGGTTCATTGATACGCTTGACCAATCATATTATAGTACAGTAAATCAAAATAATTCACGATAGGCTGCAACTAACCACGTGTGATAGGCAGCCATCTTGTTTCTAGATAAACAAAACAATCGCCTGTCTCGTTTGTTTACCTCATTTGCGTATACTCTTCTATTTGTTGTTTTAAAGTTATACAACAACATTAAGTTTAATAATTGAAACTTTGCCTAGAAATGTACTGTTGATTATCACTGGAACAATATTAAACACTGTTGCGTACGCTTTAAAATTATACTAAGCTAAAACAATGCGTCATGGACATGACTATCAGTTTGAAGAATGTACTGTCCATCCCCTTTACCCCCTTCATTCCTTTCTCTCCATTCAACCAACGGCCGGTTTATAATCTTGTTACGGCATGCTGTGATAGGCTTGAACGCGTTCATCAGGCTTTACACCGGACTGTATACGACACATGTGTTAATGTGTATGCCCATCTCTCCGTAGGGTGTGCTAGCAACGAATGTAAATACTAGATAGTAGTAGATAGGATAGCTGGGTAGCATTCACTTAGGCCCTGTACTTGACCCTATCTACACAGATGTGTTATTCGCGGTTGAATGAACATTGGTAATCTATGGCTCATCGGTTCCTCATGCACTATCCAGCGGTGGGATGGGGTGGGGGGGCGTGTCTAGCCTCAAGCGTTGTACCCAGTGTTGTGTTGTAGGCTATTATCATAAGGCAATAAACTTGTGTAAGCTACAATTTGAGTAGAGAAAGACATTGTTTTGAAGTGAGAAAACCGGCTAACAAACAAAACTTTATCTGGTTTGATGATAGCTGTTCTGAGAATACCGCTCGATTGATAGGATGTGTAATACTTAATAGTCATACATTCATTACCTGTTGTATACATATTTTCTGCTTACATAGAAAAAATCTATCTAAAGCTTACAACATAAATCAAAGCGTATTTTATTAGACAAATGGTTCTTCCACATATAACAAGACGTTTTTTTCTGTTTTCTATAAGAGAAAACGCACCACGCCTTTTCCCGCTCTTCTTTTCACGTTTTCTCAACTTTGCATTTTTACTCAAAATTCGACATTCAAATAGCTAAGGCTTTGGAACCCTTTGTCATACAAGAATAAAACATTCCACGTGCGTTCAGCATTATACCATCTACAAAACTACGTTTGTACATTAAGTTTACTACAATACTTAAGGAAATATTGATATTTTTGTAACACCACCCCCTAATTTTTGTACATAAATTTACGTAAAAATTTGTATAAAAAATTGAGTACAAGCTATCGCAATGAGTAAACGTAGAAATGTATAGTTTGGTTTGAGAAATCTAAATCTTTCATCCGCTTTTTAAAATCTCTTATGGGAACAAAGCCTTAGCGATTTGAAAAGGTGTTAGTTTTCACACCTTTTCGCTGTTTTCATGGCAACCAGTACTGCTATTGACGGCTATATATTATTTTTGTCTATAGATTAACAACTATAATTATATGAACCTATTAAACAACCAGAAATGTGTTAAATAAAAAAAAAATTTTATCCGTGGTGCCTATCCTTAAAATGGATTAAAATTTATGTCTATATCCGGAGTTCCCATCCCTTTTTTTTTTTTTTTATATAAGAACGAGCCAACCCGCGGCATATCGTACGCCGCTTTTAGTTGTTGTTTTTTCTACTTTACAGTAATTCATAATTTGTGAATTCGACAGTACCAACGCTGCCACTGAAAATATTTCTTTAAAACACTTTAAGTATATAAGGACGATAAGCCCCCCCTCCTTCCCCCCCCTCCGTTACAGTAAACTCCACTTAGTTACCCCCCCCCCTACGTTTAAAATAGTTTCAAACTAAATTATCTGCCTCTAATAGTCGTCACTAAACCCGGCTCTATTTGTAAACATTTAGAGTGAACCACAGCTCACCAGACCATGTAGGGGTGGGGGTGGTAGGGAGCGCGCTTACAGCTTGTTTTCTAGCGTCTCCCAGAAGAGAATTATATATATAGATATTCGAGAAAGTTTATGGGGAGATCACTCCCGGTTTATTTACTCATATCGTTACATCAATTCTTAAAAAGTTTACTTTTTTTACGGCATCTCTGAAAACAAAAATGACAAAAACTCTACTGCTTATAAAAGAAAAACTGCGCTAAAAGTAATAACAAACGTCTACGGAATCGAAATATCAAATCAGACTTACAGCGTTCAAATCAGCGGATGGTGAAGTTCTATTCTTTTGAAAGAGATAGCTCAATAATTAGCTTTTATACTATACAGTTACTCTCCTCTTGTGTTTTGGTTTAACCAGTATCCAATAAGAACGTTAATTTAGTAATTAACATCTCCGCAATCCAATCGTTGCATTCTTCATCGCATCACTACATTAAGGTCGGCCAATAAGCTGTGGTCAACGATTTATCCAATGGGACAGATTTAATTTTACATCACCACCAACCAATGGTACCACTCTGACATATTCTTGTTGACGTGTCTTATTTGCATGGGCCGATTTTCCCATTAGTATTACCACCCCACCTCTCCTCGACTAATTTATTCTATGACATTTATGACGTGGCAGAGTTGCAGGATGGTAGACAGAGTTTCTTCCAGGCATCTCTCCCAGATGTGTCACCGTCCAACCACACCCATTAACCACACACACCCAATTTACCAACCCTGACGTGTCACCGTCCAACCACACCCATTAACCACACCCACCCATTAACCACACCCACCCATTTCACCAACCCTGACGTGTCACCGTCCAACCACACCCATTAACCACACCCACCCATTAACCACACACACCCATTAACCACACCCACCCATTTCACCAACCCTGACGTGTCACCGTCCAACCACACCCATTAACCACACCCACCCATTAACCACACACACCCAATATACCAACCCTGACGTGTCACCGTCCAACCACACCCATTAACCACACCCACCCATTAACCACACCCACCCATTAACCACACCCATCCATTAACCACACACACCCATTAACCACACACACCCAATATACCAACCCTGACGTGTCACCGTCCAACCACACCCATTAACCACACCCACCCATTAACCACACCCACCCATTAACCACACCCATCCATTAACCACACACACCCAATTTACCAACCCTGACGTGCCACTGTCCAACCACACCATTAACCACACCCACCCATTAACCACACCAACCCATTTCATCCTTTAGCATCCGATCAACCCCGATGGTCCATCAACCACACCCACTCCTACCACTCATCCTCTACAAACATTGATTTTTCTTAACTATCATTGAGTAATAAAGATAAAGTAGATGCCTTCCCAACGACCCAGCTAATGACTATGGAGCGGATGCACTGGGTCATTTGGTTTGTTATATATTACTAGGACGTTAGTTTTTGTTTATATATTTTGAAGAAGAAAAATCCATGCAGGTTAATTAAATATGAGGTTCGTATAACAATCATCATTTTTCCCTATACGTTCCTTGCGGAGCCTATAGTCTCGGTCAAAGCTTTCCCCTCTCCACGATCTCCTGCCACTCTATCCAGCTGTTCCCATTTCCTTCCTATCATTTCGGCCTCCTTCAGCACTCTACGTCTCCATGTCTTCCTTGGTAGACCCCTGCCTCGCTTGCCCAGGCGGTTCCACACTAAGGCTTAACTGGATTTATTGCCAGAGTTCTTCCTAGAGTGTGCTCGATCCTTCGCCATTTTCTCTCCCATTCTTTAGAATTTTTTTAAGCTTGTCTTGCTATTTTAAAAAAAAATATACTACTTAGACACCTATTTATACAAGTCTGGATTCTTTTTGTTGTTGACTCAGTTGTTCCACGCGTCTGTGAGCCGCAGAGCAAAACTGCTTTAACTTTGGAGTTATAGATCCTTAGATGTTTGACAATTTCCAGACTGCTTTAAGATTGCCACATCATGTCTGTCTAGGTTTACTCAACGTTTGATATCTTCGTAGCTCCACCCGACCACACTTGTGAGATAAATAAAGCTGTCTACTTGATCAAAGTTTTTGTTTTCTAATTTTACATCTTCATCTTGTTAGCGATTAATTTTCAACATTCTCCTCTTTTTGTAGTTTATTTTAACTCCTACTCGTTTTCTATTCTCGCTTAAAGCTCTAACTTCCTTCTGTGTGTCTTGGGGTCTGTGTGAAAGTGCGACTCTATCTTCTGCAAATTTTAACTCTTCCAGTTTTGTCCATTAGATTCCTTAACCTGAGTCTACATATGCTGCTCCCGTGACCCAATAAAACATTGGTAGGAGCAGTAGTGGTGAGAGAATACATCTGCGTTAAACTCCTGTTGTAACATGAAATACTTCGGACAGTCTGCCACTGTGTTCTACTTGCCAAGATAGATCATCATATAGGTTTTTAGCGCAATTTCCATTCTGGAGAATTGCGATTATTAACTCGTCATTTCTGGGAATGGATGGATGTCCGCAGCTTTAAGTCGTATCTCCTCCTCAACGCAGCAATATCGAGGACTAGTTCCAAAAGCAAATATGTTAAGCAAGTTCCGAGGATGATTGTGGGTCAAAAAAAATTCCCGGAATTCCTTCCTGGATTTCCCGGAAAAGCTAACAAACCTCGAACAAATGCAGTTTTTGCTCCATATCTCGGCAACCAGACCACTTAGCGACTTGAAACATTTACCAATCGATTCCTGCCATAATTTAGACCAATATTGCCGAAGAAAGTTTTCAAAAATATCCTTTTGTTCGGTCACAAAAAAATATCTAAGAACATTTAAACTGAGCATCTTGTAGGCCTATGATGATTTAAACTGAGCATTGTGTAGGAGTTTATATTTATAGGATGATATTTACAAAAAAATTAAAAATTAATATGGATAACATAAGGAAATTGCGCTTAAATTGTCACTAGACTTTTTATTAACTTGTTGATTATTTTTATCACTATAGTTGGGATTCCGTAGTATATATCATGACTGCCTATACAAGCAGATAATTTGGGACGATATGCAATGACGTTTGGTGTGCACTGACGTATGCTTGAGTGAAGGCTACTATGAGTAAATGCTTTTTAGCGCAATTTCCATACTGGGATTGCGATTATTAACTCGTCATTTCTGGATGGATGTGTGGATGTGTGTCCGCAGCTTTAGCAGCTTTAAGGCGTATCTCCTCCTCAACGAAGCAATATCGAGGACTAGTTCCAAAAGCAAATATGTTAAGCAAGTTCCGAGGATGAACATAGGCCAAAAAAATTCCCGGAATTCCTTCCTGGATTTCCCGGAAAAGCCAAAAAAACCTCGAAAAAATGCAGTTTTTGGCCCATATCTCGGCAACCAGACCACTTAGCGACTTGAAACATTTACCAATCGATTCCTGCCATAATTTAAAACAATATTGCCGAAGAAAGTTTTTAAAAAATATCCTTTCTTTCGGTCACAATTTTTTTTAAAAATTATATATACACCTACAAACCGATCGTTCTTCTAGCTTGAACGCACTCCAGCATTATACGTCTTTGTGATCACTATCTATTTTTAGATAACATAAGGAAATTGCGCTTAAATTGTCACTAGACTTTTTATCAACTTGTTTTTTTTTTTTTAGTGTTTGCTCCTGTGTATGTCTGTCTCTGTGTGTTTACGGATACACAATTTTTAAATTATATTTATTCATTTCGCATGATCAATGCTTGGATTTAAAGCACACCTTATCTGTTACAGGTTTGTTTCAATCCCGCATTCCATGTCTAAATTGTAAAGTAACAGCGACTAGTTATTTAATTAAAAATTCAAGCAACATAACAGTATTATTCAAAATCCTTAACACATGCTGTTTTCCTTTAAAAAATATCAATATCGTATATCTGGTTTGTCTAGAGTTATTATACGCTGAATATTTTCATATTAATAATTAAAGATAAATCCCTGGTTTAAGGTTTGTCTAAATTTGCCTGCAAATTAACCACCCGAATTACATTGTAATCAAATGATGGCAGAATCGGATTTAGACTTAATAAGTCTCTAAACTCTTCTTGGTATTGGCCCCTTATAAGATATTTTATATATATATATATATATATATATATATATATATATATATATATATATATATATATATATATATATATATATATATATATAGTGTCTTGCCAAATATTTGCAGGTATTTTCAACTTTCTACAAAAAAGTGTGTATATATTTGTATTGGAAAGAGAACTCGGCCTACACTACGATTTGAAAAAAGAAATGCATTTTTTTAAAAAAAATAAATTAATATTAAAAAATAAAGTTGGTGACAACGTGCTCACCACGGTTTGCAAAAGCTATAACTTGTTTAGCTTAATCCAAAATCCTGCTCTGCATGCAGGTAAATCAACGCTTGCTATTGCTTGTTATCACCCGCAGATATGTGTTAATAACCTAGGTATACCTATAGAGGGGTTTAACGATGGAATGTATTTATCTCACACTAAAATTGTAAATATATTAGGACACGAAGTTAGTGTGATCTAGGTATGAGAAAATATCAAATCTTCAAATGACCCTTTGCATATATACATCTTCACCTTCTCGGCATTGCTAGTCACAATATCAGAGTTTCTTTCAGGTATCCCTTCGGGTGAAGTGCCACCCCCGGAGAAAAAGGTCTGAAAAAATACTGCACTATATTAGTTCGATTTATCAACCTTACATTTGCTGTTTACGTTTTATCTGACGAGTATTGGCCGTTAAACTTAGATTGCCATTGAGATGGACCATTCACACTAGCTGATCGCAAAATTTAATTTTAACTAGAGTTTACGTTGTCAAGAAATATAGGAGGCTGAGGTTTCACCAAAATATTGGGTTTTTGATATCAGTGTCGGTCAGGGAAAACTGAATAACACTGTCATAGAAAATACGTCATTTAGCGGCATCCTTGATTCTCTTTAGTGTTTCCTTCCTTGCAGTTAACCGGTCTGTTAAAGGTCAGCGGAACTAGGATATCTTTTTGATAGATAACTGCGATATTCATTAAAATAATGCTTTTCCTTTTCACTTAGGCCTACACGCTTTAAAATACGTTAATCTAAATCGGCGTTGGCATGAATATCTCTGCAGAAGACCAGCCTTTCCATGGAGCAGGTGAAGAAGGGTTCATCTCTTTTGATGACCTCGTCAATATGTCCAGCTGCCACTACTGTCCCAGGAACCCACCTCGCACTTTGTTTTTTGAGCTCCCGTTGTTCCAATCTTCGCCTAGTAATGTTATCTCCCCCGTGCAACACAGTTGGTCAAACAACAGGTTAGGGAGTACAATTATTATGTTGGCTGTGATTTCTGTTTCGTCAATTTTTAGTGCGCTGCATGTTTATCTTTCTGTCAGTGTATCTGTTTTTAGCATGATCTGATGCACAAAGTATGCTGGTTCCAACCTGTTTGAGTCTGGAACTCTGTCGAGTCTTTGCTACATGGTCACAACCATACGCGACATTTACACAGACGTTACTTGGATGCGATTCAAGATGATGTGGTTCATGTTCTCCGCGAGCTGTCTTTGATTGCTTGTCTTATAGTTGTCGGGGTTACGTTTTTCCTCCAACATATTATTTATTGTTTGGTATACCGCTTCCGAATAATTATCGTTCTTTGTGCTCCAAAGTCATTGTCAAATATGTTATAACAGTACCTGCGGTTTGATCTCGTCACTGGTTTTTATTACATTGTCGTTGATTTGCAATAATATGGTCTGTTAGGCTAAGTGTATCGTCTTCAAAGGTATCGTCTACGTCCTTGTGCCAGGGGCGGAACTACAGTGCCGCCAGACCCCGCAATGCGGGGGGGGGGGGGGGGCACGCCATTTAGGGGCCCATAGCCGACCATAATAAATTTGGTATAGTATAGTTAAAAAAAAATTTCTTGCATTTTTGATTTGACGGTAAAAGCTTTTTGTAAATAACAAACAGATCTGCTACAGTAGTGATGTTATACAGTGGCTAACACATGCTGTTGTGTAAAAAAATATATGCCTGAGCTGTAGTGTGAAAGATAGGCAAACGTTCAAAACACTTCCATGACTTATTTCCCTTTTTTAAATAGTTAAATAGGGGCGATCCTAAGCTCCTTTTAATGTATTTGTACTAAACAAATTAAAAAGCAATAACTTCTGTTAATTATTATTTTTTAAGAAATGCATACTAAAGAATGACATAGCATAAAAAGGAAATATATTTGAAACAAATAATATAAATACAAAAAAAACATAAAAAAACATAACACGAGAAACCATAACACATACAAAGCTTTCACGTTTTATATTCTTTTGACCGGCTGAAAACTAGCGTATAGGGCAGTGTAGGCAGTATTACAGCAAGTATAGGGGACTTATTTTAATCGGGCAAAAATTCTAAATCCAGATTTATTAAAATTTCGGCGTTTTACGCGTAATCTTGTCGGAAAAACTGGACTTAGCAATTCTGACCGGATGTGTGGATGTGTGTCTGTAAACACAATAACTTGAGTACCGTTAAAGCTAGGTTGATGAAATTTCGTATATAAGTATTATATAAAATTTGTAGATCCTTTTCAACTTTTCAGCGATTTCCGATAACTGGAAGTGGAACTTTTTCTAGTTTGAATTTTTCAAAAGCCTATAACTGGAGTACTTTTTTAGATAGATAAATGAAAATTTTACATACAAGTAAAAGATATAAATTTTAATAATGAAATAACACACTGAACAACTACGTTTGTCTTCGTTCAAAAATACGCTATGATAAAATAAAACTGCTGTTACCAGATCAAACTAATCAAGTCTTAATGTTCATGTGCTATTGATGGAACAGAACACATTCAACTGTAAATATTGGTAATGCTCAATCTATCACTGTAATACAAACTGGGATGCACACCATGAGTCCAGGGACAATGGGCAGGATTCAGGGCACTTGTATCTCAAGTCATGTGAAATGATTCATTCTTTGTTGAAATAGAAGCATTTCGAACAGGCAAGGTATGAACTATTGCATTCAAATTATAGCAAACCGAAATGGCTATCTGTTTGCTTATATTAAAACTGAAACAAAATAACCTGCTCACAGTAAAACATTGAGCCACTTAATTCAAGACTATCGTACCTCGATTAACGAACGCCCCAACTTCTACTTTAGGCAATCACTTTTATTTTATTTTTACTTTCTCGTATATACGAAGTATAGAGAAAGTCTTGTAATCGTGCAAAAAAATTTGAGATTTTTACAAATCTCTACGTTTTACACCTCACTGATACGGAAAAAAAAACATAATTTTGCAATCTTGTCCGTATGTCTCTGTGTCTGTGTATGTGTATGTGTGTAAACACGATAACTTGAGTACCGTTAAAGCTAGGTTGATGAAATTTCATATATAAGTATTATATAAAATGTGTAGATCCTTTTCAACTTTTCAGCGATTTCCGATAACTGGAAGTGGAACTTTTTCTAGTTTGAATTTTTTAAAAGCCTATAACTTGAGTACTATTTCAGATAGATAAATGAAATTTCACATGTACGTTAAAAGTTTTAATTCTCTACCTTCTGTCAAATTTTGAGTAATTTCCGTTGACCGGAAGTACTAATTTACGCTATTTCCGATTTCTCAAAAAACGCATGTAATTTATAAAGTACTAATAATATTGCGCACTATTATGCACATTTCATTTGACGTTCACTTGGTGTGCAATCCTTTTTTTCTATGAGGTTTTATTGTATTTTAAAAACTTTAAGTATTTAAAATGGAGTTCCCATTCCCTGTTGTTTTATTTAGGAATATTCGAGAAAGCTTATGGGAGATCACTCCCGGTTTATTTTAACGTGTTTCCATAGCCTTTGCCCAACCAAGAACAAACTACAGCAGATGTTTGATTTTGGAGTTGTCTCTCCTAGAAGAGTGGCTATCCCCAGCAAACGAGCCTCATCTGCCCGAGGATTTGAACTCGAGACATTTCAGTTAAGCATCCACGAGCTTTACCGACTCGACCACGCCGATCCCCTAACATCTAACCAATATGTACTCATTTTTATCATGATTATATGTTGTCCCCACCCACTACCACGACACACACACTTACAAAACACAAGGAGGCGAGATCCATCCGCTACGTCAGTAGCACTAAATATATGACTGTTTAGTTTACGCTTGTAGAAGTTTCCGACCTCTGCCCCGCGATCTAGCCGGGTACCAGACGGTAAGACGATGTCCTGCGTCTGGTGGTGGGGGAAGTAAAGCCTGAATAGAGCCTACGGATTGATAAGCAAGCGACCATCATGTAGTGTTTCAAACCAACATCTCAGTGAGACTGATTCAGTCCACAATTTGCCATTTAGTTGGAGTTCACTACGTCGAGACCTCCCTGGCTAATGGGAGTCAAACTCCTGAGCCTGTATATCCGTGTCACGATAGTTATTGCACTGTAATTTAAGTATTTATATTGGGCATGAGAAAGCTGGAAATGCAGACTAACCTTGAACAAACGTAAATATCCATGAGAATATTATAATGTCGTTTCAGAGCAGTCGATAAAGACTGGTGGCACTTGTTTGATTATAGACGCAAAAAGAAAACAAAGAATATCAAACCACATTATGTAGGAAATTATCAATAACATACAGAGGTTAAACTAGGCCCAACTAAAACAGTAAGCACGGTATAAGCGTAAAAAAAACCACACCTCCATCCTCTTAGGTGTCATTCTTTCTTCTTTCTTCTTCTTCGTTCTTAATTATTAGTGTTGAAGGGGATCGAGATTTATCTGTCACTGGGTTTGAACTCGAGACTTTGTTTGAATTTATCAATCATGAGCTTTTTGCTGACTCGACCACGCCTCCAACACAATTAAGCGTTACGTGTCAACTTGTTATGCGCCATTGAGGCCATTGACCGATTTCAGCCTGCTTTTCTTTTTAACACGTTTTTCTTAACTCAGCTTCGCGTTTGTGGGTTTGTTGTTAAAATTGACATCGAAAATTAGCTCACTTCTGATTGCTCTAGACATCTGAAATTCGGCATGCAGGCTATTTTCGCCTAACAATTTCAGATGCAATCATAAAAACTAGCAATTAGAGACCTAAATTAGCTTAATTAAATTACGCCCCAAGGACCCTAAAATTGAGGACATAATTTCTAAAGATACCGACAAGACTGGAGGCCTATTGACACAGTTACTTCGGCCCCAATCGATGTGAGCGCGCTGGCCGTGATCGTATAGTGGTTAGTACTTCGCGTTATGGCCGCGACAACCCAGGTTCTAATCCTGGTCACGGCATGTAGGCTGCTGTGGGTCTCGCACTGCCAAGCTCACATAACAATTTCAGATGCAATCATAAAAAACTAGCAATTAGAGACCTAAATTTAGACTAGCTGATACCCCTTCTCTGTTTAAAGCGTATCGGTCGCTCAAGATTTTTAGTCCGTGTATTTAAAAACACTTAGTCAAGTCATACTTAATCAAGTCATTAGATAAAGTAGAAAATAAACTATATAAAAAACTTTTTAAAAACCACGTTTTTCATGTGTAGCAACGGACTAAAAAGGAGAAAATAAAATACTTAAAAAAAAAAACTTTTTAAAAAACCACGTTTTTCTTGTGGACTAAAAAGTAGAAAATAATTTTTTCTTCCGACCCTAGGGGATCTACCAATGACTGCTCGTAGATTTTGTGCTTCCTCGAGCTGTGCAGGTTCTTGTGATGACTGTTCATACATTTGATGACAAAAAACGTGGGTCGGGCAGATTTATGATTAAAGCGAAAAGCACACAACACACGAATTTTGGAAATTTGATGGTGAACGTACCCACGTTTTTTGTCATCAAATGTATGAACAGTCATCACAAGAACCTGCACAGCTCGAGGAAGCACAAAATCTACGAGCAGTCATTTTCTACTTTTTAGTCCACAAGAAAAACGTGGTTTTTTTGAAAAGTTTTTTTTAAAGTATTTTATTGGATTTGCTTCCATAACCTTTGTCCAACCAAGAACAAACTACAAGGCAGCAGTTGTTTGATTTTGGAGTTGTCTCTCCTAGAAGAGTGGCTATCCCCAGCTTACGAGCCTCATCTGCCCGAGGGTTCGAACTCGAGGCTTTTCGGTTTAGCAACCATGAGCTTTACCGACTCGATCACGCCGACCCCTTATTCATTCATTTATGAGGCCAACAAAAAGTTAGATTTCCACAGGCGTCATCCCTGGCATGTAAACCCGATATTAACGTTCACTAAAAGTAAAGGCCTATAAATGTTTTTAAAAGTTTAAATCATACAGTATTCACACCAGATGCATGTCATTTATGTGTCAGAATTCGACCGCTGTTTTTTGTTTTTAACTCTAAAATCAACCCAATTTATTTATTGCAAACGCTGTCCGAGCTGGTATTTATACTAAAGTGTGTGCTCGAGTTTGATATTTTGATCAAAAATTGAAATAAACTTGTCATTCAGATATTAAAACATTGGCTTTTACTTTTAAAGTAAAAAACAAACAAAAAAAACAAAGGTTTCACTTTAAAGGGAAATTTACTATGATTGAAAAAGGAAATTTGGGGGCCCCAAAAAATCGGGGGCCCCTGGCTGCAGCCCCCTCAGCACCCCCCTTAATCCGCCACTGGATGCAGCGGTTTGCTGAACTTATCTGTCACAGTACGTTCCCATCTACACTTGCCGTGATGTCATCTCATCTGTAGCTAGCAGTACGCCTTCATCTACAATTCTTGTTAGATTCCCCTGTCATCTGTGGCGGTGCATCGTAATCTACAGTATCAACTGTTGTTTATTTTGATCGGGACTCATTTGTGTACCAGACCATGACCTTGGACCGTGATGAACCACGTTCTGGCGTATAGGTAGTAATTTTTCTGACACACACACAACAACTCATAAACTATGACAGCCTTACAAGGCCGTCACAAGCAACCTTAGCAGCAGACTTCAGTGCTCTTCAACAGAGGCGTAGCGACCCTTCCCGGCGCCCGGGGACAAACTTTTCGATTTGCACCCCCCCCCCTTCGAGATTTTGATTTGCACCCCCCCTCAAACTTTCAATATGCACCCCCCTCAACCTTTCAATTTATTTTTCCAACCCATTTTGGCGCCCCCTAAGCTCGGCGCCCGGGGACATATGTCCCCCCCCCCCGCCCCCCTCGCTACGCTACTGCTCTTCAATAAGGTTCTAACACACAAATTACTCACAATAAAGTAATGCACTATGCGCGGATGTTGATGAAAACCTGGGCGAACGCCCTCGGATACTGTGCAACATTTTATAAGAGTTTAAACAACGCGTCAGTTATCATGCACTTTTAGACTAGCTGATACCCGTGTTTCGTTATGGTACTTTATGGCGCAACGCCTTTACAGATTATTTCCTAATTTTCCTTCTTTAACTCTCGATGCAATGTAAACTGCCGACAAACAACACGCTTAATCGAGCGTCCGCGGAGAGCTTTTATTATGCACAACCATCTCGTTTTAAATAAAATGCATAAAAACGTTTAAATTACAAGCTTTTAAGTAATAATGCAGTAAAAGAGAAAATAAACTATTTTCTATAATCTATCTAATCTAATCTAATCTATAATATAAGCCACCAGGTAGTGTGTCAGTCATTCCGTCATCGCTATGGATTTCGGAAGTCTCTCCCTTGGCGTCTGGTCCGGCGACGGTTTAGATGACGACGCGAGTTCGGGGAGGAGAGATGTCTAGATGGATGTTCGTGAGAGCGTTGGCTCTCAATTTTTTTACCGTAATTTAATTTTCGTGAATAGGCCTATCCGTATTCGCACCAAAGGGCTACTGTCACCCGCGCGCAGCGCGGTGCGCTGAAGGAATATTCGCCCCAATGCGGGGACCCTCATCCGCGCGCAGCGGAACGCTTTTTTCTGTTTGCGCATTTTTCTGTTTGCGCATTTTTATGTGTGCGCAAATTGCATGAAGAAAAGAGGCGTGAAAACGGATTTTTATGGAAAATTAGGTCAAGGTTACGGCTAACCGTTTATTTGGATAACAGGGGCTGATAAAAGATTAAACCGTGTAGTGTAGGCCGAGAGAAGATCTAGTTTTTAAAAGAACAAAACTATTTAGATCTAGATCAACTTCTTGTTATAGAACTATCTTTATAGTACAGAGTATAGGCCTGCGTTTGACGTTGTTTTGTTTTAAAATAACATGGATCCCTTGAAACAGTATGCATGTGAAGTGATAGACAGTGACGCTGGCCTGCTAAATGCTATTAGCACGGAAATATGGAACCTTAAAGAGCTGGCCTTTGAGGAAAGAAAATCTCACGACGCTTTGACTCGGTTTTTAGAGGATCAAGGTTTTCGTGTAGAACGACATTTCAAACTTCAAACAGCATTTGTTGCTCGATGGGGGAACCAAGGTCGTGACGTGGAAGGTATGTGTACAGTAAATAAATATAGGTCACAGAAGGTGCAGACACAAATTTTTCCCTATTATGAAAATACACGTCGCAATCTTAAATGTTTAACGCATAGGAAATTAGGCATGCAACGGTTGATTTCGTCCTTACTTAGTCTAATTTTCTTATTTAGGAGGAAAGATAGGGTAGCAAAAACAGGGAAAGAGGATAAATAAAGAATGCTGGGGGGGGGGGGGGGTGTAGGGGGATTAGCTAACTTACAAAATAGAAATCAGGAGAATTATTTTATCCCCTCCCCCTGTTTCAAGAAACCCTACTTTTTCATATGAATATCACCATCAACCAGAAATCATTGTTTCATGCAAGCCCTAGATCATAGCACAAACTTAGATAAAAATCCTATCTAGTTTCCAAACTATTGATTTAATATAAATATAGGCCTAAATCTGTATTGTCAATTTATTGTAATTGTACTTGTAGGACTATTTATTTTTGAATAATGAATTAATTAAACCCATGTATATTCTTGAGGTTATTCACCACATGTGGCTGTCCTTTGTGAGTATGATGCTCTCCCAGATATTGGCCATGCCTGTGGGCACAACTTGATTGCAGAAATAGGCCTGGCTGCTGCCATTGGAATTAAAGCTGCAATGGAAAAAGCAGGAAATAAATTATGGAAAGTATGTTCCATATTTTTAAATAACCTATTTTGTTCTAAGAAAAAAAATATACCTTTTAAGGGTTTGTAATGAATAAAAAATAGCTTCCTTAAACATTCAGTATGAATGTCGAAAGCTATATTAAAAACTATTTATGAAATATCTTACTCATTACCAAAACTATGCTGTTAACACTTAGGCCCTACCACAGAAACTATACTACTTATACTTAACACATAAACTACTGCTAACTGGTTCACAGAAACTATATTGCTAGCTTTTATCACAGAAACTAATTGTAACACTTATCACAGAAACTATGCCTCTAACCCAAAACTTTTCCACCAAAAGTTTTCATTTAGTATGAACAAGTTGGTAAATTTTGCAGCTGTCCATCATAGGAACTCCAGCAGAGGAGGCTGGGGGAGGAAAGATAGACCTGCTAAATGCTGGTGTGTTTGATGATGTTGATGTAGCTATGATGTCACATCCTACATCTTTTACTGATGCCAGGCCTATTTTTCTTGGAAGTAAAAGGTTAAATTTAGAGATTAACCATACAATTAATTTTTGCTACTATTTAAGGTAGAAGACTATTATTGTCGTTAGGCATATTTATCAACTTTAATAATGCAATAGATGTTCTTTTTAAAAATATTTTTAAATTATTTAAAGCAAATCATTAAGTTATGGAATTTTTTTTTTTTTAAATTGTATAGTAAATGTCAAATTTTCTGTATGTTTAAATTCTGTTCAAAAAGATTGTATGCAAATTACCATGGTAAAGCATCACATGCTGCTGGCTTCCCTTGGGAAGGAGTGAATGCCCTTGATGCAGCTGTGCTTTGTTATATGAATATTTCAACACTGAGACAGCAAATTAAGCCTAATTGGAGAATACATGGTGAGCTCGTATAGTTTGGGCTTGTCATTAAATTTTGTCTGGGCTTGCCATTTAATTTCTTTGGGCTTGTCATTAAGTTGTGTTGAGGGTTTACATAGATAAAATTATCTATGTGACTTTATAAAAAAACAGCAACTGTTGAATAAAGGTACATAGACTCTCTAAATAGACCTAGTGATTTAAAAAAAATAATTATTTCCTCAGCTATAATAACAAAAGGAGGGACAAAAACAAATATTATCCCAGCTGAAACAGAAATGCTAATCCAAGTGAGGGCTCCTTTAGAATCTGAGGGCAAAGAACTAGAAGAAAAAGTGAAGAACTGTATTGTTGCTTCAGCTACTGCTACTGGCTGTACGGTAAATATTTTTTACTCTCCTGGTTAAACTTGACTTCAATCTTCAAGTTTGTGGTATTTTTTTGGTGCTATTTGCATGCTAAAATAGTAAATAAATCTGTACTCATGTAATTACAATCACTTAGTTAAAAATGAAGTTTTAAGTTTATGATGAGATAAATCAAATCTTCCATTATTTCTGCCACCCATATTTTTGTTTCTCATATATCTTGGAGTTGGCCTACTTCTTTTTAGTAATTCTCATTATGCTAATAACAGCCTCTCTTTCATACCATTTTCTCTTTCTTGAATTCCCCTTGGTGTTTGTTGTGCAATGTTTTTTCTTGTCTCAGTCAAAGTTCAAAGCTTCAGAAATTAAAACTTAAATTTCTGTTAAAGATCTTCTTTGTGATTGTTAACCTCTTAAAATTGCTATTTAGATTTACACTTTGTAATAACATTTTTGTTTGTTTTTATTCTACTAAATCTGCAGATATATTTCCTATTGATTTTATATTTATGTTCTTCAATATCGTCAAACTTCAGGTAAATATAACAGATGTAGTTAAACCTTATCAGTCTCTGGCAACCAATGAAACTCTGGCACAGTTGTATGAAAGCAATGGCACTTTGGTGGGAATGGAATTCCCACAGATTAATAATAAAAAAGTGAGTTAAATCATTAATGATTGTATGTATAGTTAAATTTTGAACTTCTCAATTTAATTCAAGGTCCTATTTGTTGTTTACTCAAAGAAACAAATACTGAACTCTACCTGTGTAGAGTATGGATAAAATGAACATTCTCAACACACCGAAAAACCTGTACAATATGCTTGTCAGATATTCCATAGAATGCTTATGTACTCAATATCTTTAAAGCTGTGATGTAAATAGTGCCCCATCTTTTCATTAGATCAACTGTTTGTTAGATATTCCTTAGTGCTGATGTACTCTGTATCTTTAAAGCTGTGATGTAAACAGTGCCCCATCTTTTCATCAGATCAACTGTTTGTCAGATATACCTTAGTGCTGATGTACTCTGTATCTTTAAAGCTGTGATGTAAATAGTGACCCATCTTTTCATCAGATCCTTGGTTCTACTGACATGGGTAACTTAAGTCACAAGTTACCTTGTCTACACCCCACCTATCACTGTGGTACAGAGGCAGTCAACCATACAGTAGATTTTGCCACTGCCGCAGGTAATGCATTTAAAAAATCACCAACAGGGATAGATTTAATCACTGGTTGTATCATTTACTGGGTGGAGGATGGGGTGATCAACACCTTGTTAGTTGTCTTTAGCTTTAATAGCTGTGTAAAATCTGGAAAATCCTATAATTTAATGCCCTATTACTATACCACACCAAACTACATAAAGAGTGTAAATAACCAAATTGTAAGTTACTCATGTTTAAATTTATTTAAAGAGTGTTAGCAGTTAGTTACAGGTTATTTATTTATTTTTTATTTAGTTTTCTTTGTATTCACCTAACTTCAAATTAAATTTTAATGTGCCAATTCACCTAACGTCAAATTAAATTTTAATGTGCCAATTCACCTAACTTCAAATTAAATTTTAATGTGCCAATTCACCTAACTTCAAATTAAATTTTAATGTGCCAATTCACCTAACTTCAAATTAGATTTTAATGTGCCAATTAACCTAACTTTAAATCACCTGTTTTAATTATAAACACATCATTAGGTTCGCCTGAAGCTCAGCCTTCAACTATTGCTCAAGGTAAAATACTGGCCATGGTAGCATTGGACATTTTTCAAAACCCAGAACTTTTGAAGAAAATAAAACAAGATTTTAAAGCTGGATCTACTCTGTAATCAACATGAAACAAAATTTCAATTTGTATTACCATTGTTTTCAATAAAAGACTCAATGAGAATAGAACTTGTTTAAGAACTTATTATTTTGCATATTATAAAACTGATATTGAATTATCTAAGTATGCTAGGTTGACTAATGTGCATTACATTTAGATATAGAACTATTTGAAGAAGCTTCAATCCTGCTTTATTAACACACCAGTACTGAACTTTATATTGTTATACTTGAATGACAAACTTCTATTTTTACTGTGCTTGTCTCCCCTGTTATAGTAATGAAGACAGTTTCACAAATTGTGTAAATTTAATTTAATTTCCCATAATGCAGCAGTAGTTTATGCTAATATGTTCATCTGACAATGTGTATACAAAAGGGCTGATGAAGTAAGGTTGACCTGTTTCTGTGACATTCATAATCAAAACACCACGTTACTTAGTCGAACCTTTAAAATCACATACCTACTTCACAGAGGCAGTGAACCAAATGTTTGAACTACTGATATGGCCATTTAATTATTTCAACATTTACAATTTCTAAATGACTTTTATTTCAATAGAACAGTAGACCCAGCTTTTGTCACCCAAGTGTAAAAGAGATATTGGATCTTAAAAATCTAGCTGCCTTAACCTGATTCCATCCTGTACAGATCAGAACCTTGTGGAGTGTATAAGTATAATTTGTTTCTTAAAGATAATTTTGTGAATTTCTCCATGTAAATCTAAAAATTGAAAATTCACAAACCAAATTTTTTATTGGTATTTAAGTCTAAACACAATAAAAAGAAATACATATATCGGAAACAATAACATTTTAAATGATTTTATGATGTACATGTCAGCTGTTCTAAATAAATGTTTATGATGCTCATTAAAACAAAATCTCATTTTATGATCAGTTGTGCTAGGGAATAGTGTTTATGATACTCTTTAATCACAAAATTCTCAGAATACAGTGGTGCTGCGTTAACCACACAAGACCTATAATTTGAGTTACATTTTTATTGTTTCAATCAAATTTAACATTAAAAAAAAATACAAAACAATCTTTCAAAATAAATTCAGATGTTTACTATCAGATATTAGTACAGACCTTTGCAAGCTGTCAACCAATTAGAATCAGTCATTCTTCATTCATACATGATTCTCATTCACGAAATCACTGCACCATACCAAACTTGAAACGAAGTGTAAATATTACAATAACATGTTAGATGTCTGGTGACTAAACATAGCTGCCTCAGCCTTTTCAATTCTCTCCAGCAACAGTAGTCCACCTTGACCTTTGTCCTTGCTGTCTTTCAAATGGATTCTCATGAACACTTGCAAGCCCTGCCTGAGTGTCTTTAACTTTGGGAACGGAGCAATGCGCTCAAACATCTCAATGACAGTTGCTTCATTAGAACTAGTCAGGATTTCTGTCAGCACTTGAGTCAAAAATCTAATAATTTTCTTGCTTTCCATTCCAAAGTCTATAACCTTTAATACAAACAAAATAAATAAATTATTCTTTAAAACAGAGGCGTAGCAATGGGTTGTAACAACAAATTAAAATGTCATTTTAGCTGCATTTTGCAGTTTGAGGGGGGGGGGGGGGTGGTGCAAATCGAAAAGTTGAGGGGGGGGGGGGGGGGTGCAAATTAAAAATTTGCTCCCGAGGGGTCGCCAAATTGAAAGATTGTCCCCGGACGCCGGAAGGGACGCTACGCCTCTGCTTTAAAAGTTTCAAATCAACATATAGATTAAAAATGGACAACAAAATAAATTAATCAAACAATTTGAATAAAAAAATTCTTTAAACTAAAATGTATTATACCTAGAAATAAAAGTATTTTTCAAAATTGAAAATGTTATAAATAAAAAACAAGGAAATAAACAAAGCCAGAAAATCGTGTACACTGACCTTGAAAATAGAAATGGACAGTGCTTTAGTTAGAAGAAGATGAGAAAGCAGGTGTCCAAGTTTTACTCTAGACAGTTTGTCCATAGAATCTATTCCTTTAAATTTATCCCACATGCTGAACTGAACTGTAATCTAAAAATAAGAATTTTAAGTCAAAATAGATTTAAAAACACAAAACAAATAAAATCATATTTTATAAAATATCCTATAATATAATAAATGAAAGTATTCATACCATAAATCTGCGATCAAAAAGACACAACTTTTGTGCTAAGAAACTGTAGAAAGGATTGTACTCCTTTTCATTCATACAACAGTGCATAAGGACATGGATTATTTCCCTCTCCTGCGTTCGATTAAGTCCAAGACGCAAGAGTCTGGCAAAAGCATCTTCAAAATCCTGAAAAAAATAAAGTTTATTTAAAGTCAATTAAAACTCTTTTAACCAATTCATAAAAAAACCCACTCGATATGTAGGAGGTTAATCCCATAAACAATGCACGAGAAAACAACAGATCTAAACATTGTATTAGAAATCTTACCTCACTGGTTCCAAGAATACAGAAAATGTTCCTACGAATGTCAGTATTCATTCCTTGCTGTTTGGCTAATTTTAACATTTGTTTGCTAAATGTGCCTGTCACTGAAGTTTCTGTTCTGGATTTGGCATCTAAAACAAACAAAACTCTATACATTTTGTTTTCTAGTTTAACATTCAGCTAGGCACCAAGTCAAATAAACATATAAAACTATGTCAAGAAAATCAAATCAAGGATCATGAGATTTTAATTATGAGATTAAGAACTAAATATTTTAAAAAGCTGCTGTAATAAAATGACAGAAGGTTTTAGCTCAGAGTGAGGTCTATTTACCTTTCACACTATCAGTGTCTTTTCTACCCTCCCATGCTGAGCCAACAATCCACCACCGACCAACTTGATCAGCTTTCAGTAAATCTTCTAAGCTGATATTAAGTTGGTCATCTCCAAGAGATTGGGCTAGAAGCAGAAAATACAGAAAAATTAGGTTCAGGACACACATGACTTGAGTATTAATATGGTAGAACAGTTTTCTAAAATTTATTAAAATTTTTGATAAAACTAACATGTCAATTCATTAAAAAAGGTTATATTTTATTTTAGTTTTAGAAAATAAAAATACTTATATAAAATTGACTTTATAATAATTAGGAGATGAACAAAGAGAATACTAATTAATTAAATAAATACCTCTGATAAAGTTCTTGATTATTTTTTTCAAATGTTCAATGTGACTGTTATCACAATTTGGAATTTTACGCATGTTGTTGTTGCGTACAGCCATTAAAATGTCAAGCATGAATTTTATGCGGGACTGCATTCCTTCACCACCTGAGCTCTCTGCAGCTTTGGCTTTAGCTTGGATATCTAAAATAACTTGCTTCAGTTTAGCTGGGTCATCCTTACGAAGATTGAATCCTACAGCTACAAATAGAGAAACAAAATAAACTTGTTCAGAATTAAGTTAGGGTTATACTATAAGATATAAATGTAACAAAAATCAATATAAAATAAACAGTATGAAGCAAACAATTTCAACTTACTTTTTAAAATTTGAAGCAGGAGCTCTATATCTCTTTCACCAAAATGAGCAATGAACTTTTCAATAATGTTGAACATTAACTTACAGTGAATTACCTGCAAATGACACAGATTTTTTCTCCATATTAACTTTACGAAAGCAATATTATTTTCTGCATGTTTCTTAACAATTTTCATTACTTTATAATTGATTTAGGTTAAAGTATTTCATTTTCATTATTGTATTTATTGAAAAAAAGAGAAGTGACTATGATTAAAAGTTTAGTTTTATATGTTACATTTGAATAATATCTGACAAACCTTAAAATTATAAATATTTGCAATCAAGAGTAGAACATTTTCCATTTGCTTTCCCATGCCATACTGAGGCTCACTTAAAAGGGTGTCAAATTTTTTGGCTAGTTTCTGCAACACAAATGCTCCTAAAACAAAACACACATAGTTTATTGATAAACTTTCTAAATAGCTATAATTACAGTAAAAGAAAAATAACTTTGCAGACTATAAGTTCATAAAGTTTAACAAGGGTATGTGAGGTTTTCTTTGACCTCAGCATTTGAAGTGATTGTATGGTCAGTAATAATTCCACCCCATTTTACTTTTCCAAACTGAAGTCAGATGCTAATCAGAGCTGGTGGACATCCTATGGACTAAAGCCATGGAACCAAAACTAAGATGTTCAGGTTCAGAATCAAGTGCTCTACCACAGGACATTGCTAATTAAATCTTACTACCAATTTGCAAGCTGACAAATGACCTAACTAAATCAAACATTGCTAGCCAAAGAGCATCAGCTAAAACAAGCACTTACCCACTTCAGAGCCTACATTGTTGTAGAGAATTGCTACCAACATGGCTAGTTCTGCAACCAACCTCTCAGGGCTTAGCACTGGTGTTACCACAGCCTCCATGATGAGGGATGTCAGAGTCTCATTCACATCAGCTCTGCTGTTGTCCAGGTAAAGAGACTCTACCTGGGAACTTATGGCTTGAATCGTGCCTTCACTCACCCTGCGAACAAGTCAAGTTTTCATCATTTCATACATTATTTTTAAAGAAGTTTCATATTCATTAAAAAAATTAATTTTAATTTTATAAAATATGCAAAAATAAAGGAATTTCGTTGGAGCGGGAAGGAGGTCAAAGAAATATTTACTTGTTCACAAGTCCTTTTAATCTTTTGTGTAGCATCTCATTATGTGAACCAGACATTAGAGCTCTTTTAGCAGGAGGTACATAAGCTCCAGGAGCTGAAGGCTTCACTATATTTCCCTCCTTGTCTCTAAGTCTGCCATAAATATCTTCCTTTAAATCCTCCTCTGTTCTGGGTCTTTTCCTTGGTGGTTTCTCTGTTTCCAAGTCTTCATCAGACTCCATGGGTTCATCTAGATCACTGTCATCTTCTTCTATATCTTCATCGCTGTTCAAAACTGCATCCTCATCACTATCCAACCCTTCAGAATCACCATCTGAATGAGCTGCTTCTTTCAATGCAAAAGTTACTTTTTTCCCAGTACTTATAGCTGTTTTACCCTTTTTACCATCCTCTTTCTCTGTTTTCTTACCAACCTGACTTTTTGTTTCTCCTTTGAATGCTGCAGATTTTGGTGATTGTAAATTTGTATCTGTTTCCACCTCTGTAAAAAGTTTAAATTCTCTGTAAATTTTGCCAAACTATCACATCGTGTCATGCTTCACTAAGATGAAAATATTTTACCTGATTCTGAACCCTGTTCTGAATCATCAAACTCAGACTCTGAATCACTGTCATCTGAGTCTTTTACATACCCAGTACCAACATCTTCTAACGTTTTGATTTTATCTGCATCTGTCACATCCAAAATGTCTTTTCTAAAGTTAAAGAAAATAAAACATCTTGGAAAGCACAATGACAACAAGAATTCTAGTCCGTCAACATATTTTTTACTTAACCAAATGTGTCTTTTGTAAATTGTACAGAAGTGATAACTAATTAAAGTATTATTAGTTTTTTCATGCAGGAATTATAAATTTCAAGGAAGTATTAGAAAAATTGAAGTGTAAGTTTTAAATAAATGGTCTATTTTCCTCAAGAAAAAAAAATTCCCTAAAAAAGGAAGCTATTTCTCTGGTTTGAATGTTAGTTTTTGTAATTAAATTGATATAATATAATTGTATATCCATGGTTCTGATTTGATATATATAAATCTAGAATAAACAGAAAAGATACAGTCCAATCCATCTTTCATAAATGAAGAGGGCAGATTTTTCTTTCCTTTTTTCTTTCTAAATTTCAAATTTTTCTCGAGTTGCTTCAATTCCTTTTCATCTTTTTGGATGGCAAGTTTTAATCCTTCAATCCGAGAATCCTGCTTCTGTACAACATAAAAGGTAGTTAATTTCAAGACAAAATCATGCAATATGCATAAATATATTTAACATCCCATACTTTTAGTGTTTTTTCTCAAATAATGTGTTGAACATTAACAGGATCAAGTTATTAGGTGATTTAACAAAAATATTTCTAACAATTAAAAAACTCTAGTTTGGCCTACAACAATGGCTTGACTGTATTTTTTTTATAAGTCAATAATTTAAAAAGAAATAAATATCTTACCTCTTTAACTTCTTCTTTTTTTTCAACTGTTTTCTTTTCTTTCTTGAGTTTAAGACGTTGTTCTTTTTTTTCTTCCATTTTCGCTTTGAAAGCTGAATCAACATTTTTCAAGGACTTGATAAGTTTCTGTAGTAAAAATAAATGTGAAAACATTTTGAGTGAAGCATACTAAAAAATTTTTTTTTTGAAAATATTAATTTTATGAAATATGAAGCTAATATTTCTAAGAAATAGGTATAGTTTTGACAGTAAACTCATTATTTCAGCAGCCAATTTCTTAACAATATATCATGTCAAATGATTTACTGTCTTTAAAAGTTTGAAATATATGTTCTTATTACTTAACATAATAAAAAATGGACAAGGTTAATTTTAGTCAGCTATAGATTTTAATTAATTTTCCCATTTTTGTCCCCATATATTTATGTCAATCTAAGAAAGAACTCAAAAACCAATTGTGGTGGTAAACGGTAACAAAACAATAGAAAATACTCACAAAATCACGATGTGCAAAAGCATCTTTTCTTGCTTTCTTTAGCTTTCTTTCTTCTTTCCTTCTTTCTTTTCGACTAAGAGTCTTTGAGGGGGGCATTTTAGTTCGGAACTTTCTAGTCATTTTCACTAGTCTAAAATTGTAAATTAAAAAATCGATGAAGGTATTGGGAAAATATCACATTTATAATAATGGGGGAAGAGGAATGTGGTCCATAAATGATGTCACACTCATTGTTTAATTTGGGCTGTTGTGACTGTGTTGAGGGTAAGGGTGGGGGTAATAAAAATGAGTATTTTGAATGTTTTCATTTTAAAAAATATTTTTTTTAACATAACCCTACTTACACATTATAAATAAAGAAATAAATAGCAAATTATTAATATCGTTTAAAAGGCATGGGGGAAACAACTCAACTAATAATAAACTGGTAAAACTAAGAGAACACTCCTTTAACCCTTTGAGCCCTCCCTGACCTAATTTCTCCCATTTCTTGAGCTCCCAGGGCCAAACCAAATATCTGCTTCTAACTTTGCTTATAACTTTTGAACCGTTTGAGATAATCAAGCCAAATTTGATATCCAGACTCAGGATCAAACAACAATGCAGCAAGATTCTGAAATTCTTTATTTTTTTTTACAATGTATGAACAGAACAATGTACATAAAAATAAAACGAAAACATAATTATTGTTTTGATAGAACATAGAAGAAACCAATTTACATTTAGTAATTTGTTTGTTATTATTTATACCTGGCCATACCGACCTGGAGTCAGCTGATATAGAATCTGGAATATTTTTTACACCAACATTTTCAACTGGTTTGAATGTTGAATCTGTAGCCGAAAAAGAATTATTATCAACACGCCAAGGAGACTGAAGTTTTACAGCACCACATGCATTAGAACGTACTTGAACAGTTTCATCGTCACTGCCAATTTGAATGTCACTGTGTTCAGTCTCAAATTCTCATCACAATATAGACCAGGAATATTATCTTCTTCATCACAATCAATAAGTAGTTGTATTGCCTGAGATGCAGTCATTCTACTTCTTTTGTTGATATTTCGGTCTTTTGTTTCATCTTTTGCACCAACTTTATGTGCTGAAGTCGATGGCCGTGGCTCAGCTTTTTGTTTCGGCGGCATTGCTACGAAATGTAAACACTTTCACTTTTCCTAAAATCTATTTTTAGAATCATAATCCCGCACTAAAAAGACATATACGCACTTTTAGTCAGTCTTCTGCTAATTATATTTATTTAGACGGTATACCGGCCGCTAGGAATATGACGCTAGATCATCGGGCAGGAAAACTGGCTTTTCAGACATATATGCCTAATGTTGAAGCTGGTTTAACGGCCTGGCGGGCTCAAAGGGTTAAGCTGCATGGAGATGAAAAATACATGAGCACAATGCTAGCTGAATCAAGGTGAAGCAATGAATTACTCAACTGCTGTATAAAGGGCAGTATCTGTATGAAATCATAATAGTTTTGTTCTTTGAACAGTGATGTTCATGCATAGTTCATTTTGTGGCCCAATAAAAAAAAAATATATATAGTTATGAATTTGAAAAAAAAATAATATTCTATTTTGGTATTTTTCTATTAAGGAAGGGTTTGGTGAATATGCATTAGAAGCTGAAGTGGTTTGGTACTTCCAAAAAGGTAGAAACCACTGATCTTGATCAAGTTGGTTAGTTTTATCAAATGTAGACCTAATTAGTAGATATTCTTGCGAAATCTAAAATTTACTCTATTTTCAAAAATAAACATGACCACAATTTGGTGATCACTAGTAAGGAACTCTGGTGCATAGCCAATTAAAAAGTCGAACCTTTATCGTAGTTTGCCATGATGGCCTAAAACGTAAGAGTGTAAGAGTGGTATAACATGTTGGTGTTGTCATGGAAAGATGTGTCATGCCATGGCAGTGAGTGACAATAAATATTAAATTACGTAATTTAGTTTAAAACGAACAAAAAACCTCAAAATTAGTGCCTAATGGATTAAATGGAAGTCTATTAATTAGGTTGTCTTATTACAATTTTTTAATTAAAATTTTCTGTCACTTATCATATATCATTACAAACCATATCACTTACTGGTTAATTTGAGACCAAATTTAATGGTCTAGCTTAATTAGGGGCCGAGAAAACAAACAAAAACAAAATGACCTATTAACATCTTAAAATGCGAAACTCTTTTTCGCCATCAAAAGATATCAAAAAGTTACGTTGGTTTGTGTTTTCCATTCGTAGCATGATGTCATAGCAATTACGACAACATTGGGTATTTTAGTTACCAAAAAAAACCAAAACATTTTGTTAGAAATAAAACTTTATATTCATTATGTTTATTAAGGAAATATCAGACATATTTATTATAAATTCTATGTACAATGTACAATTTAAGACATTAGGCATTCCATGATGAATTGAACAATCAATACCCATGAAGATGACAATAAAATTAATATCCAAAACTAAAAATAGATCTGACAGAAATCTAGATCTAGTCCTTCTAACTGTAACGACAATACAGTATTATTAGGTAAGATGATAAATGAACTTTTTTTTAACTTTAAAGTTAAATATAAAAAAATATAAATTAATATTCTCTTCTGTAGTAGCATTAGGTTAGGCGAAGTTTTCTTTTTTTTTTACCAGCTATGCGTAGTAAATCTAAGTTGATTTACAATTTGCTTGGTTTATGAGGGGAGGGGTGGGATTGCCCACCGACGATCTCTAACAGCAATAGTTAATGCTGTGACGTATGTATGGTAGGCCTGCTAAACTCACGGTGAACCCTCGACCGTGTCAACATTTTTCTCCCGCAGACAAGAAAATGTAAGCAGTCGATCTCGCGAGCAATGCGAGCGACGATGTTTGGAAAATTTTGAATAATTATTTTATAAAATATTATTTCGTTCAAAAAAATTTTTTTTGAAAAAGAAAGAAAATAAAACCGCTCGTGGCATTTTCCATGTGAAACAATAAAATAAAGCACAACTGATTTACGTCGGATTCGAACTCGGAGATTCTAGGTCACCTACCGCACCGTTCTGTTTACTCTGCCACACACCACGATGTATTGGAAAATAAAATATTAGACATTTTGTATCAAAAGATTTCTAAAACTAAAAGGAAATAATTACTACTTCATTTATTGATATCATTCTACGTAGTAACTGAGTAACTGCGTAAATTTTACACACAATTCCTATATTTTTAACTAACACAACAGCATTAACGAGGTTGACCAAGTCTAAAAATAAAAAAAAATTGCCAGTAGGCCTAATTAGATCTAGCACAAAAAGGCTCGGAATGAGCATTGTTTAAAATACAATACTAAGGCCTAATTAAAAACTACATATAATTTCATATAAATTATACAGTCGGGTAGGCCACGAAGTATTAATATTAACAAGGTTAATGACTGGTCACGAATTATGTTCAATGAAACTAACAGTGCAGTCGGCCTACTTGGCTTGCAGTGAAGAAAAAAAATTACTAATACTTTAATACAATAATAATGCCCACAATTTCTGCACATGCTAAAACTGAATTATAATTAAAATACTAGACTTAACAGTGTATTCCGCAAAAAACAAAAATTAGTTGTTTCTATCTGACAACTAGCGTAACAATGGCGTAACGTTGCTAAAAATAGCAGCGGCATGGTATTTCTATGGGGAATTGGATTTTGGAAGAAGGGAAGCAGCATCATTGTAATTAATCATGGTAAATATCTCAAATATATATTTATCTAGGAGCTGTCGAGCGCTGATGCCCGGAGGTCGGTCGTTTTTCGTTGCAGTTCAGTTCCTAAAACTAAAAGAGCATGACGTTTCAGGGTCAGGTTCTGACTTCCGGTTTTGGTAAGGAGATCGACTACTATTAATCAGTGGTCATGTTTAAATTGAAAATAAGCCTAGAGTAAATTGTAGATTTGAGAAAATCTGTCTGTTACTGTTACACAGAGTAGGCCCCCTACAAAGTCTGTACCCTGTACTGTAATGTACACTCTACTGTACTTCTGTACGGTACTGTACGTACACTGACGTACAGTAGCTAGGCCAATGCAAAAATTTAATTTCAGTAAAACAATATAATAGTTACATATTTGGATAGGGGCTGTCAATATGATTACAGATCAGTTTAAATTTTCAAAATCTGACCATAAACAAAAAAGTTATAAATTTTTTTGTCATTAAAAAATAGCAGTTTTTTCAGACAACCGGGGTAGACCCTGAAAGAGGAAAAATACTGGGAGTGTATGGACCAAATTTTAAAGAGTTTTTCACTAAAAGTGGTATTAAAGCAAGCTAACTTCATCAATTGATGTCATGTTATGGTATTTTATAGATTTTTGTATGCCGAATCCAATGATGCTATTTTAAAAAGTGTCCTTCGATTACATAATCGACTAATCTCATAGATTATGTAATACCCCCCTTTCTGTTTTTTTAAAACATCTAATAATCAATGTGATAAGAAGTCATTGTTTAAATGTAACACTGTTTTAATCTATAATATGACATTTATATATGCTGAAGCTAATGGTAGTATTTAAAATGGTCCAACATTGTTACATAACTATCAAATGTTAAGGTTATGTAATACCACCCTTTGCTCAAAATATACCATTAATTAGTTTTGAAATCACTTTTGCTCATTGTCAGTTAACTTCAAGTTAATAGCCTACTAAAAGAAAATATAACTAATCAAGTTTTACAATACAAAGAGAAGAATGCTATTACAATAGTAAATTTGTGATTATGTAACTTCTTAAAAGATGTTATGTAATCTATGTCCAATACTAAAGGCCTACTCTATTCCAAAATTTAGGCCTATTTCATTATAATTATATTTCTTGTTATTTTGCTGTAAAATTAGTCTAGTCACAAATGTATCTGATTAGAATCAGAGTGTGCTTTATGATAATTACGTAATATTATTACCCATATTAAAATTATTCCTTTTTACAATTTCAATAAAATATTTTTTGGAGGAAAATTTTTTTTTAAAAACTTGCACAAGGTATAGATCTAGTGTAAGTTATAGGTCTATAACATAAATTATATTTAAGCCCAATGTTTATGCTAGTAGTAAGTAGGCTTATGTATTTTTGCAGGTCTACCAGTAGGCCTTTTACAATTAAAAACTTTCTTAAGAAAAAAGCATGTGTTTGAGTGCTTGACTGTGTAGATCTAGTAGATTCTAGAAATTGTGTAAGATTACGGTGTGTGTCTATACACAGACACGTGTACCACCACAAGCTTTTGCCTAGATTTTGTTTAATCTGACTAGCCAGATCTTCTGACCAACGAATTTTATTGCCCTATTACGTAAACACAACCGCTGGATAGGCTAGTCGGCCAACCCGATGAACGTGTCAGACGAATATTATGTACTTTCAGAGACAAAAGTCTGGCAAGATTTCTTGATCTATGCCCGAGGGTTAGTAACATCAACTCCACAAAGTGAAGGGGGAGGTAGGTGGGGTATGAATCCACCACGAACTGAGTAGGTACCGTACGGGTGTTGTACAACATCAAAGGCGACGACCGTCGGCTCGTCGCGTCACGGACTAGTGGGGGCGGGGTGAGGCTTACGTAGGCTATGGTTGTTACGTTGGGTGTTATACAGAATGCCCACCCACACCCACCCCTTTTTGGTCAATTTGGCAGGCTAGTATCCTCCACGTTGTTAAGCGTATGTAAGTGTGTAGTGAAAAAAAGGGGGACCGGGAAAAAAATTAAAGCCGTTTTTGTGAAAAAGAAATGCTCTAATTTTAAATGAAATTAGGGTGCGCGAAACGCAGAATTGTTATAATCGGACAGTAACCATCTGGATTAATTTTAAAAACAAGATAAATTTGAAACCTGAGCCGTAAATATTAATAAGACTTTTTCCCCTTTAAATGGGTAAGGACAAAATTATGAAACATGCCTGTCGGCTTATAGATCTAATCTATATAAAATAGAAATAGCCGTCGAGTCTAACACGGGAACACATGTAGGCCTATCTATCTTTAGAAATTGTTTACAGTATCATCCAATCGGATCGACCGCCTAGCGTCACGTGACCAGGCATTCGGATGTGCCACACGGTGTGTAGATCGACACAGCAGAGCAAACAGTCGGACAGCGGTCGGCGCGTTAATTTTAATTTTTGCTCCATTTTAAAATGTATGGGCGGCTTTATTTGGGGGTATTGTAGAGAAAATCATACATATAAATAAACGTCCAGATTTCAGCAATACAGCGCAGGGTTCAAATTAAAAATCGGTCTATAAATAACCCGGGAAACTTGGTTCAACTTTGCTGTACGATATCTCCGAAAGTATTTAATATATTTTGACGACGAACCCTGCGCTGTATACTTCTACATCTAATCTGTATTTCTGCCAAGTTTCACTGTTGTAGTATGTAAACTCGATTTGTGTATAAGAATTTTGTAACGCGTCGTCTGTTTAAAGACGGCGATTCGAAGCACAGCCGAGCGGTTCAGTCGGCCAGCGGTCGGCGCGTTATGTTTTGATTTTCGGTCCACTTCAAAGTCTATAGACGTCTCTATCTTAGGGCATTATAGTACATATCATACATATTAATAAACGTCCAGATTTTAGCAATACAGCGCAGGGTTCAAATTAAAAATTGGTCTATAAATAACCCTGGAAACTTGGTTCAACTTTGCTGTACGATATCTCCGAAAGTATTTAATATATTTTGACGACGAACCCTGCGCTGTATACGTCTACATCTAATCTGTATTTCTGCCAAGTTTCACTGTTGAATGGCGAAAACTCGAAGAGTCTATAGACTCAAAGTAACACCCCTGTTTTAAAAAGGCGAAAAAGCCTCCCCCCTAATCGGCACGTCGCCGCGGAGGGTAAAAAATGCGATTTAATCGGCGATTTCTTCAACGTTTGAAATCATATTAAAATCAAAATTATACAGTTTAAAAGGTTATTCAATTACGAACAAAATGGTGTATAACATGTTAATATAAACACAATAAAATGATGCAAAAAACAGAGTTAAACATGCAGGGGGTAGGGAAAAGCCGATTTGTCCGATTTTCTCGGCAGCGGCATTGGCCTAGCTACGTACAGTGACTTCAGACTTCATCAGTACAACAATTTACAATACACTTACTGACTTACCCTGGATTCTCACTAAAATTCCAAACAAAAAGAAATGTGTTATAAGTGGGTTAGACTTACTGTTAAACTAAGAGTTTACCTTTGACTTACGCGTCAAATTATTAAATTAATGTAACTTAGAATTTAGAATAAACAAGAAATTAAAATATCGTCAATGCTGGGTGATGGAGAAAAATTAGATCGCATTTCGTTGTGATATTTTGTTCTAGTTTTTAAAATCCAGTTTTATACATAAAATACAACTTGATTTTCTATTATACAAAACAATACAAAATTGTTGAAAGTAGAAAATAGAAAAACAATGTACAAATCTAAAACAAAAACAAAATAAATATAAAATAATGTAAAAATGTTGAATACAATATCTCGATAAAGATTTACATAAGTTTTTATGCTTAGAGTAAATATTTCGTTTTATACTATTATTCAGTTCTGAACTTTAGCCATACAGAAATCTCCCTAGTAACAACTTAAAAAATTAGATTATATCCCTATTTTCAATACATACTTTGAGACTTTGTTCTCCATAATAATTTCTAAAAATCTAAAACAATATTTTTGTTTTATTGTAAAAGAAAGAAAATAAAGAAATTGAAAGCAAAACAGTTTTGTTAAAAATAAAAATAGTAAACCTACTATGGCTAGGTTTCGCATGTAAACAATATGGCCGCCGACAGTACAACTGCGTTATAGCTGCAATAAACAATAACAACACATTGATAGTTCTATATCCTTATTGAAATGGATATAACTATCCGAAAGCTTCTTATCGGCGCCAGCAAATATGGGGGTAACTGTTTTAAAAGATTTTTAATTATAGGATATAGGCCTAATATTTAAACCTAAGGGATATTAAAAATAACAAATAAGCTCAATGCCCAATTTCAATTAAAGCCAGCGAGAAAGTCTCAAAAGTATTTGTCTATTTGAGAGGTCCATAAATTAATTTAAAAATCATGCACGGCGTAGTTACAATTAATATGGTCATAAAATCCTGCCTGTCTGGTTTTTTTCGGACTTAACTAAACATTTGATGTATTTGATGTTTTTAATATTTTCGGTAACTAAATAAAATAAAAAAAAAAAAAAGCAAAAACAATTTGGTTTTCACGAGTAATGGCAACATAAACAATGGCATTTTCGATAGGTCGCCATAAATTTTATTGTACACATTGTAAGCTAAAAAAAGAAAAACTAGGTCATGGGGTTTAAATTTGCATTGTTATTTAAAAACTTGATCTGCAAAGTTTTTGTAAACAAAAAAAACTATAAAGTGGGGCTTGTCAGAAATCGATCAGGGAGTTCCTGTACAGCCAATCAATGTTTGTCTTACGAAAGTGAAACATTGGGTTATAACTTAGGCTTAATGAAAATAAATAGAAATGTAGCCTTAAACTCAACAAACTATTTTCAAGTTCTCTGGATCTGCAACTTGTATAGCATCGATTCTAAAAATATTAAATTTCTGAATTAATTTTAGGCTTAAGTTTTTAATAAAATTGTATCTTTTATTATTTTTACGGTCCTAAATCTAAAAAAAGCACATTTTTATTCCATGTCAACAACATTACGGAAGGATTTTCGTCAACTCACTGGTATCAATTATTAAAATTTGGTAATCTAAAGTTTTAGGTCCGTAAAATCGGCCGAGGCTAGTAACGTGAAAGAAAGGTGACTCATTGATATGGTTTTAATACAAGTATATGTAGATATATTGGTATAAAACAGGGGTCTCCAAACTTTTCAGTCCGATGGCCACATTAACTATGAAATATCAGTTCGGGGGCCAGAGTTTCTTTAAGGCATCTCTTCAGGGAGGGGGCGCTTCCCTCCCGAAGAACGTCTACCGCCCCTCCCCCACGGAGAAAAAAGTCTGGAAGAAACGCTTTCGGGGGTCGATAACACACTCGAGGTCCAAGTTTGCTCTCAAATTGTTCTTCACGTATTTCATTCTTGAAAATGTTTGTTCACACAGGTATGTTGTTTCAAAATTTGAAAGGTACTTTGATGCAGAACTTTTAATATTGGAAAGTTTTCCTTGTGCAAAAACTTATGAAAATTAATCTGCCCTACTTTGAACGTGTCTCTAAGGAAGTCATTTTCTTGCAATTCAATGACCTCCAGCTGGAGTTCATCTTTGCTACTGGCCACATTTGCTTCAAATGGGTTTTGAAATAGTCTCACTTCTTCTGCCTTTGAATCCAAGTCAGAGAACCTACTGAAACTGCAGCTGGAAGTCTTTGATGATCATATGTAAATGACATGGGAAATTCATTGGTTGCTTCAGCCATAAAGAACTTGCACTGCTGAAAGTGCGTCAAGTTGTTGGCCTGTACTTGTTCCAAATACATGACAAGTTTGAATCTGAAGCCCTTTAGGTGGGTGTATGGTTAAGAAACTAGATTTCCCTATCTTGCCGTTTTAGGTTCAGAAAATTTAAATGACTAGTTATGTCTGCAGCAGAGGCCAATTTCTATACCCACTTTAATGAACACAAGAAGTTGAGGTGGAACAACTGTCCAGCGACTCATCCATTGCAATTGAAAAATGGCGAAGCTTGATAGCATATTTCGCTATTTGAGTCACGATGTTTTCGCCAATGTCTGCAACACGGCGGGCAATGGTATTTGACCCAAAGCTACATTTTCAAATTGTTTTGAATTTTCTGTGCAAAGTTCCTCAGTCATCTCTAACAACATTTATTCAGTGGACAAAAAGATCTTTGCGGGCCAGATGAAATGACCTCGCGGGCAGCATCCGGCCCGCTGGTCGTAGTTTGGAGACCCCTGGTATCTATATATATAATTCTCTTCTGGGATCTATCTATATATATAATTCTCTTCTGGGAGCCGTTAGAAAACAAGCTGCAAGCGCCTCCTTGCAGTCCCCTCTTTTTCTCTCTATCACTATCACTACCACCCCCACCCCACCCCCACATTGTCTGGTGAGCTGTGGTCACGCTAAATGTTTACAAAGCTAAATGTTTACAAATCATAGAGTCGTAGAGCCGGGTTTCTATTAGGGGCAGATAATTTAGTTCGATTTTAAACTTACAGGAGGTAACTAAGAAATAACTAAGAGGAGGCTGCTTTCACGGGGGGGGGTGGGGGGTGGGGGGGGGGGTGGGGGGGTGGGGGTTGGTAGGGGGGTGGGGGTGGGGGAGGGGTGTAGGGTCGGGGTTAGGGGAAGGGGGGGGGTTAGTGTTTTAAAGCAAATATTTTCAGTGGCAGCATTGGTACTGTCGAATTCACAAATTATGAATTACTGAAAAGTAGAAAATAAAACAACTAAATAGCGGCGTTTGATACGCTGTGTGTCGGCTCGTAAAATATAAAAGATAATTGAATAAATTAAAAGCTATGTCAGTCTAGATATATTTAATTAGTATAAGCCAGAAATTAACTTAAAACTTTAAACAGTAGTGATTAAGAGCAAGATTTGCTATATAAACAGCACCCATCTGTAAATAAGAATGGTTTCTCCTGAATCAGGAACAATAAGTTAACAAAAAATAAACTTAAACAAGATGGCTCGTAAAAAAAAAGAGCTCGGTTGCATCTGATGAAAACATTGCTAATCTTTCTTTATTACTTTTTATTCAAACTGTATAAAAACAGGTACATTAAACATTTTTGTAACTTTTAAGACATAAATCCTCCTAAAAATGTGAAATAATTACTAAAATGTAATGAGTCACTTTTCTTTCACATTACTAGTCTAAAATTTATAATATGGTCCTTCTCATTCTCATCTGTACAACTGGAGTGTCAAATAAATATGTAATATAATGTAGCTAATAGCTATTAAGTAGTATCAGGTTAAACACTAAATATCAAAAAATAGAAAAAAAGGTTAAAAGACTACTACTGTGAATATTGACTCAACATAAAGTGCCGTAAAGGATGCCAGATGGGAAGGGTCAACTTAATAAATAGTTCAATTTAATTAATTAATTTATTTTATATTGATTTTGATAAATTTACTTAATTTTTTAATTTAGGGTAATCTCATGTTATAATGTTGGATATTATCAGATGTTTGTTGAGTTTCATAAATAATAGTTACTGTAAGCCATAGTTTTTACCTTGATGATTTCAGGCTTGTATTTTCCTTTTATTTGATACTGTAGTTCTCTGCTCTATAAAGGATTAATTTGGTTAAATATATACCGCTCTACGATGGAGCTAAAACTGCCATATCCCTTGTCAGTTTTTTAAATTAATAAATTAATTCATTAAAACATTTCAGTTGGAGAGGAAAATCCAGCCCTTCAACATGCGTATAAATTACTTCGAAATGTGGCAGAAACTCGACCAGCTGTTGACTCCCCTGATTCCTTTGGACAAGACCTGTATGTCATATGTGCAGAGACGGCATTGCAGGCTAGTGTTTTTAAATATCAAGTCAAAATAAAACAGCTTCTAGAAATAACGTACATGATTACAATATGTTGACATGACTGTATTAGTAACTTAAAAATCAAGGTTTGATTGTAGTTGAATACTTAAATTGATACAAGTAAAAATCCTCTTTTATAATGTTATATTAACTAGAAATTACTAGAATAAATTGTGGTAAGGCCCCAGAGAACACCAAACACATCTTACAGGACTGTAGCAGGTATGAACAAGCACAGTCTAAACTGTGGCTCCAATACACCCATTTCAGATTAAAAAATTTTATAGGGTGCCTGTAGATCTGGAGACCACCACCTAGTTTGTCCACCATGTTTGACTGTCTCCGATGTAAATAATATTAAGTGAGATGACTAAGAAGTAGAAGATTACAACGATGTTTTTGTATTTAAGCATTCTTAATTAAATTTATATTTGCAGTATGGATTCATTGATATAGCAAAGCAGTGCTTGCAGATGTTTCATATGAAAGAACCAGCTGAAAATCAGTTTCTCTGTAGAGGTTATCTTTGTCAGGCACAGTTGTTAGCCCCATCTGATGCCAATAACTCTGTAGGTTTTGATTTTTTGAAGCAATAAGCTTTAGGAAAAACTATTTAAAAAAAGTTTAATTAGTATGCTGATTTAAAAAACTTTGCAGTTATTTAATTCTGCCTTGAAGGCTATAACTAATAAAACATTTTGAAAACATATTTTGTAGGAGCAACTTGACAAGGCTGTTGTATATATAATTAAAGCTATCCAGTTTGCTAAAAATAACCCAAGGTGAGAAATTCAGCTTTTAGACTGATTTTATTAAAAAACAAAAAATGCTTCTTTTTAAAAATGCATTTTTGTTTTTGCTATTTTTATTTTGAAGGTGCTCAGAAATAATTGTTCAAATGTTCATTTTGTAGGTATATTCCCTAGAATTCATTTGGATTTCATATTTGTTAAGACAGTTTGCTTTTTATTCCTTTGCAGATACCACTTTTTAGTCTACAATGCCTCAGTAGTCTATTGGCAGTTCTGTAGGCCATTTTTAAAGTTTGGTTATCGACAGTACCTTGTCCGAAGTCTACACCAAGTGGTAAAAGCATTGGATGACATAGATGACAAAGACTATGAATGGAGAGCACAGCTTATGATGTGAGAGAACTTGATGTTTTATATTTGATTTTGTTTCTCCTGCTTGTATTGTTGATAGTGTTAGGAATAACATTAAGTATAAGATAGCTATACTCGTTAAAACATTAAAATTTTTATATGAATTCATTAAGCATAAATTGGTTAAGTTATTATTTAACACAGTAAATAGTTTTACATTCCAAAATTTGAAACACTGAGAATGTACATCTGATTGTTACACAGTGCATTGATTGAATGTCACCTGGACGCACATAGACAAAGTGATGCGTCTCAAATAGCAGCTGCTGCCTCCACGTTTATCAAGGCACATGTGCCAGACTTGTACAAGACAGTATTTGGTCTTATGGTAAAATTAACCAACACATTTATTTTTACAAGCTTTTATTTAACTCACTTCCTCGTCAGTCTAGACCAAAACGGCAGAGCGAAATTGCAGGCACTTTTAACTGACAGATTAATTGGTACGTGGGTCAAGACATGAAGACAATGCATCATGACATTCAATTAGACTTAATTGGTTGCCTGATTAATTTTTTATGAATTAATTAAAAATTTGACCAAATTGGTAGGCAGTCCTATCCAACTACTCCATGTGACTGCATTGTAAATAAAAACATGTAAAGTACTAAAGAAAAATTTCATAAAAAACGTTTTAATAACAAGCATCTTATATACTAAATGCACTAAAAAGGAGAAAATAAATTATACACTACTATTTAAATAACTATAAAGAAAAGCATGGGTCTCTTCCTAAATATTAGTAAAAGTATCTAATAGATACTAAAGTGAACCACGCTTTTCTTTATAATTATTTAAATAGTAGTGTATAATTTATTTTCTCCTTTTTAGTGTATTTAGTACATAAAAGCTTGTTATTCATTTTTTATGAAATTTTTTTTTCTGTTTAAGTTTGGAAAAAATGGCAAACATTTTTTTCTTTTATGAAATATTTTTTTACAAAATGGTGTGAAGCTGGGAAGAATGAGAATGAATATGTTAGTGTAATGCATTTGTTACCCTTGTATACCTCTCCTGTTTCACACAGTGAGTTTAGTTTTATTGCTTATCATGTTATTTTAAAAACTAAAGTGTTCTTACATTGTACTGGTAAATAAGGTTATGTTATAAATATTTGGTTTTGTGTTATAGTGTCAGGAAATAAGAAATGTGTATAGTTTTTGTGTCCCCTACTGTTTTTAGGTTGTTGTGTAGATTCACTGTGGTAATGTGATTACAACATATAAATAAATTTGCCATTTCGAGTATATATTAAATTTAATTTCAACGGTTATGTTAAAATAATTGACATGAATATATTAAATTGATTGCTCTTCAAGGTTCGATATCAGCTTGCTGATTCTGCAAAAATCCAGAAAGATTTAAAGTTGTCCCCGCAACTCTCTGTGTTTTTCAGGATTTGTAAGTTGAAGAAGTAAGTTTGTAATGCTGTAAAATAGTTTGTATCACATGTATTCTAGTTAAGCTAATTGTTACATCACATTAAAAAATTACATTTAAGAAATTGAAATTTTTAATTTTGTTTGGGTAATACATATAAAAAATATGCAACAGTGATTTTAATTAGATCTTTTTAAAATTATCAAAACGATTTCAATTATTTTTTTAGCATTGTGTTTTTTAATTGCAATGAGAAATACATCTGGGTATGTCACCTTACACATGTCTTTCCTTTTAGCTTTCTAAATCCACCAGATGACCAGATATTTATTGAAGATTTTTCATCTTTGCCAGTATCAGAGCATAATTTGCCTGTTACTGAGAATACCCCTAATCCTGTGGTTCAGGACATGTAAATTATTCATTATGTATCAAATGTTTTAAGACAATTCTAATTCATCTGTTAGTTCCATAATTCAAATTTTTTTTTTAAAGTTTCATTTCTGAAATATTTTAAATTCTGTTAAGTAAATAGCATTTTGTGTTTTTATTAAAAATGCAATTAGATCTATGTTTATTTCCACCGATTGCAAATATTTCTAATTTATGTGTAATCATTATTTGTACAAAGTAAAATGCATCCTTAATTAAAATGTTTACATAAATGTAATCAGGGTGGGAATTTATATTAAATTAAGTATAAAAAAACCATCAGCTGTCAAACAATAAGCATAAATTTCCTTTACCTTATCATAAATTAATTTAATTTAAAACATTTAAGTTTGCATCCTTAAAGGATACTAATTTATCCTTTACTAAACCTTTAATAAAACTTTAATTTGTTCAATGTAAAAAAAAAAGAAATATAAAATATATTTAAAAATTATTATCATAAATATTGAATTATTTTGATTACTTTTTTACTTCAGTACCATCGAGACTAATGAAGGGTTAGATTTTGCTACAGAAATACAAAATATTTTGACCCTAATTGGCGTGCCATTTAAGCCAAGTGTAACAAATTTAATTGAAGATGGACAGAGGAAGTTTCGAACGAGCTCACCAAGTTTTAGCAGTAAGGATGAAGTGGACTTTGATAAAAGAGAAATGTAAGTTGCCAGTGCAGTTTTAGTTTTCATCTTCTTCTATCTTAGTATGATAGTATAATGTAGTTTTTCTGTAGTGCTTAATTCTAGCTCATTTGAATTTTTGTCTAGGTAAATAAAAAATAAAGATTAAAACTTTTTTAATAATAATCTTTGCCATCATTCCTTCTAGTCTTGTTATTACTTTAACTCTTGAGCTGAATTCTAATCATTATATCAAGCCTGTGATAACACATAAGCACCTTAATAGTTAGAGGTCTACATTATGCTCCTATCTTTTTATTTCAAAACAGTACTAATTTTTATTTTTGTAGATACATTCATTAAAACAGATTATTTAGGTAGTACTGTTCAGATGTATGCTTTTACAAAAAATAATGTACTTCTGTTGTTATTCACCCTTTTTGTCATATGCCTCTCATAACTGCAACAAAAATTATTTTATAAAATTGTGGTTTACATTAAAATTAAAAAATAAATTCATTTCAATATTTGAAAATCACATAAATTCATAATGTATACATGTATTTGTTTCTTTCAGTCACTCTTTAAACCATAGAACGCTGACTCACCTTCTCTATTGAACTTGATTCATAGATTCCTTCCTTCTTTATCTTGCACTATGTCACTTCCATATTCTGAATATCTTTCTCATCTGATAAACATATGATTCTCAGGCTTTATAATCATTTTATTTAAGAATATTCTTGTTTAAATATGTTTACTTGTGTATGACTTTTCACTTTCTCTTTAAATAGTTATTACACAGAGAATTACCAACATTTTCAGTTTATTTCACGATTATCTTACTTTAAAACAATGCTTTACTTAGTTCTAGCAAGAGTCCCTCAGCTACAAAGAGTCGCAAAGGATTTAGAAAATCTTCACCATCAATTTCAGATAAGTTAGTTGCATTTCAGAAACGTTTTATATTAATTACTTTTGAAAAAGTATAAAGTCAGTTAATTGTTTTATCACAGTAATTTAAAAAGTTCAATTTGAATACAAGTGGGTAAAATAAAATAAAACAAAATAAATGTTACACATTCTTGTAAGGATTTTGTCAACAAAATTTCTAACAGAAGAAAACTAAACCCAAAAACTTTATGTGTAAACTGTACTTTATATATAAAGTTAGACAAATTATTTAAAAGATTTTAAATCTTGGCAGCTAAAATTTAGGTAACCTATCGGGCTGCTTGTAAAAATATAAGAAGTAATATTATAGCCTGTTATATTTACATTTCAGTCTTTTATCGGGAAAAGAAAGGTTTGAATAAAAACATCTTAAGCTCATATATCAAAACTTGCAAAATAATGTGTACACACATTATTTTAAAAGCATTTTAAAGCACTAGCTTGTTTGTTTGATTGTCAAAACACTTAACAATTTATATGAAATACATGTCTAGTGTATTTTAAACCTCTGAATATTATCTGTATCTCATATTCTTTGCTTTGAGCTTCTATATCCATCTTGATTTGATTAATATCAATATTGCTTTTTTTTTGTGATTCAGCAACTTTAAAATTTAAAAAAAAATTGATGGAAAATTCAGAAATACTATAGATCTGCTTGAAGTAAAGTTTTTCCAATAAATTTCAGCATTAATATGTGGATTTTAGAATTTAATGAATGAATTAATAAGCTAAAAACTTTTTTTACTGTAAATTACATGAGTTCAACAAATTTTAAAATTGATTAAAAATTCAATAATAATACTAGTGTTAGTAATAATAATATAAAATAATCTTGTATATTTGTTTTATTCATGTATCCAAAGCTGCTGAAAGTGTGGACAATTTTTATTTGATAGGTCTTACTTTATTTTAGATAGTATTTAGATGACTAATGGAAAAATTACTTTGTCTAAAACAAAAGCTTTATAATTATGTAGTGATTTAAAACAGACTCATTTTAAAACTTTCCACTATTGAACTTAAAATCCATGATTTTTAATTAAAAACATGAAATCAAAATGAGTGACCCTACTTAAAAGAGTATATTCCATTATTAATACTTATTTTATAAAGATTTCTTCAATCCTTTTTATGAAAACCTGATTTTCATAAAGCTGTACCAAGTACATTTTTTTTCTGTTCTTATGCTACATATATATGTACAATCATTTAATTATTCAGTGTGTGTGAGTTTTAATACTTACTAATATTTTTCTTTATCAGCTTACAGAAAAAAGGAAGGTTAGCTCAAAATGTTTTCCTTTGAATTTGTTGATTAAAGTTCAATATCTAAATTAAAATTTTGTATATTAAACATTCTCAATAAAGTTTAGATCACTGATAGAATAATAATTTAAAAAAATAAGATTAACTTTATAAACATCTTTTTTCAAGTAAAAATATAATGCCCCAGTGTGGAGGGTAACAATGAATTTTCTTTTTTCAGCTTTCTTCCAGTTGTGGAGTCTGAGTGGTTAGCTATTCCCCACCTTTTTAAAATTCTACTTCTCTTTGAAAATGTTTGCCTTGAAATTGTTCTTTTATGTTTGCATTTTAATTAACTGTGAAATTATTGTTATATTTATTTGATCAAATGAATGCTACATGAAATATTTAAAACAACATCGTAAAAAAGCTAGAAGCTTTACTTTTTATACATATGTTACTCATGTATGATCCCCTCATATTTTAGAAGCTACACATAACATTAAAATAATAAAATATGTGGCATATTCACTATAAATTTATGCTACTTTTAAAAAAAAAATGTCCAAATATTTTCCTCAAGGCTGGTTAAAAGAATTGAAAGCTAATATATTATAGGTACACTTTTATCTGACTCTGTTAAAAAATCTTTAGGCATTCATTAGGCTTTATTCATTTATTAATTAATTCCAATGAAGGTTTTGTTTCCTTGTTGCCAGGTGTAATTTGCTGATGGAGATGTCTCATCTGTGTCTGGAACAAAACTTTCCTGACCTGGCTGCCGAATGTCTGCTCAAAATGAAAAATTTCTCTCCCATGGTAATTATTGTTGGCTAAAATTGTATCACATTCATACAAAGTTATTGCTTTTAATTAAATAAGTTTTCGTCTGTATTTTAATTTTAAAAAAATATCTCTGTTCTCAGGATATTTTAATGAAAAAAAAAGCCTTCTCAGTTGACAGGATACTTACATTTAAAATATTTTTTTTCTTTGTTCCTAGGATGCAGGCTTCCAACTGGCTCATGAATTTTTAGAGTGCCAGCTGATGGTTAAATCTCTGGGTGACAAACATGAAGCTTTATTAGAATCCGTTGTGGAAGTAGGTTATTTTGTTGTTGATATAGTTTGATCTAGCATTAGTGTAAGTTGTTCAATTGCAGGTGTAATTAGGTCAGTTGTTGATTTAGTTTGATCTATCACTAGTGTAAGTAGTTTGATTGCAGGCATAGTTAGTTCATTTTGTGGATGTAGTTTGTTTTGTCATGGGTATAAGTTGTTTAATTGCTGGTGTAGTTAGTTTAGTTGTAGATGTAGTTTGTTCTGTCATGGGTATAAGTTGTTTAATTGCTGGTGTAATTAGTTTAGTTGTTGATGTAGTTTTTTCTGTCATGGGTATAAGTTGTTTAATTGCTGGTGTAGTTAGTTGAGTTGTTGATGTAGTTTTTTCTGTCATGGGTATAAGTTGTTTAATGGCTGGTGTAGTTAGTTGAGTTGTAGATGTAGTTTGTTCTGTCATGGGTATAAGTTGTTTAATTGCTGGTGTAGTTAGTTTAGTTGTAGATGTAGTTTGTTCTGTCATGGGTATAAGTTGTTTAATTGCTGGTGTAATTAGTTTAGTTGTTGATGTAGTTTTTTCTGTCATGGGTATAAATTGTTTAATTGCTGGTGTAGTTAGTTAAGTTGTTGATGTAGTTTGTTCTGTCATGGGTATAAGTTGTTTAATTGCTGGTGTAGTTAGTTAAGTTGTAGATGTAGTTTGTTCTGTCATGGGTATAAGTTGTTTAATTACTGGTGTAGTTAGTTGAGTTGTTGATGTAGTTTGTTCTGTCATGGGTATAAGTTGTTTAATTGCTGGTGTAGTTAGTTGAGTTGTTGATGTAGTTTGTTCTGTCATGGGTATAAGTTGTTTAATTACTGGTGTAGTTAGTTTAGTTGTTGATGTAGTTTGTTCTGTCATGGGTATATGTTGTTTAATTGCTGGTGTAATTAGTTTAATTGTTGATGAAAATTTTTCTGTTATTTCTGTTGAATGTTTAAGTGTGGGTGTATATTATTTACTTGATGTAAATTGCTGTGTTTTTGATGTATGCTCCATTCTAAGTTTTGCGTGGATTTTTTTTTTAAAATAAGGAAAAAATGAAATAATCTTCTACTTCTTCATTCACCCCAGCACACAAAGAAATTGTGCAGTCAGCACTATACCCATAAATTTACTTTACCAAACTCAAATATAGTACCCATCAGATCGCAACACATCTAACTCTCTCAAGTTAGACTTGAGCTCATGACTTTTGTGTTAGTAGTCATCCAATCTATCAACCCTGCTGTCCCATAGTGAAAGTAAATACATACATTAAATCAACTTGCCTGGAAGACATAGAATTTTAAACCTCATGCTTCTAATATCTGATTTCACAGACACGAATACAAGCAATAAAAAAGTGTGAAGATGTACTTATGAATGCCATTCGTCTTGGAGATCCTAATGTGATACAGGCGGGATGTGCGACCCAGTGGAACCTATGTCTGCCTCTGCTCCAGCCCAACCTGAGAGACAAGGTCAGGAGACCTTTGACTATGGTGGCTAGAGCACTGGAAAACATTGACAGGTGACTGTATAGTTTGTGTGTTGCCATGGTGGCTAGAGCACTGGAAAACATTGACAGGTGACTGTATAGTTTGTGTGTTGCCATGGTGACTGAAACTTTAGAAAAACATTGAATGGTGGTTTTATAGTTTGTGTGTTGCTATGGTGACTGAAACTTTAGAAAAACATTGAATGGTGGTTTTATAGTTTGTGTGTTGCTATGGTGACTGAAACTTTAGAAAAACATAAAGAGGCGATTTTTAAAAACGTTATTATTTCTTGTATCCAACATTCCTCAGCCTGCTAATTCAGCTGCGATGTCAAGTTCACACAGAATTGGCCAAGTGTGAAGAGGACTATGAACAAATCGAAGCAGCCACTGAACACTTGAAGAAGGTAGGTCACCTGTATTCTCACCTGTAGTGGTCCACAGAAGTGTGGTGTACCTCATGAATACATGACAGAAAAAGTAGAGCTAATTTTATGTTACATTTTAAACCATTGATACAAAAAAAAAACCTGACACAAGGCTCCTTATAAAAGCTGTTTATCTATGTCTAAAAAAATGTCAATATCATTTCATTAATTTAACACAGGTAGTTTAATAATTGCATTTTTACACATTAAAAAAATGTTGAAAGTTACAAAGCAGAAAACCATAATTTAAAAAACAATTCAGTGATTTTTTTATTTTCTAAATTATGAAAAAATCTCTACATCAACTGTTTTGATATTTGAATTGATTTCTAGAAAATGTGCACAAATAGTTTTTTGAATATAATAGTGTAATGAATACCTAGTTAGCATATCAGCATAAAGTGTATTGCTAGGCAATCTAAATTAATTATCTATATATTTTTTGGGATATCTGCATGCAAGGTAAGAATATATGTTTAAATAATTTGGATATCTGTGTGAAAAGTTCGGATATCTGTAACACAACTGCCATCTTGTTTCAGGCTCTGTTATTGGATGATGCAGGTGTTTATCAAGAGAAGTTGGAAATCTCCCTCAAGCGGCTGACACTGAGGTCACAGCTCTATAAGCCACCTGAGAGTCCAGAAGATCAGGCTCTAATGATTATTGAACAGGTGAGTTGATCAGGTCTAATGATTATTAAACAGGTGAGTTGATAATTTCTAATGATTATTAAACAGGTGAGTTGATCAGGCCCTGATTATTATTGAGCAGGTGAGTTGATCAGGTCTAATGATCATTGAACAGGTGAGATGATCAGGTCTAATGATTATTGAACAGGTGAGTTGATCAGGTCTAATGATTATTGAACAGGTGAGTTGATCAGGTCTAATGATTATTGAACAGGTGAGGTTTTTTTCTGAATCAATTTTTTAATATACATTATTTTAATTGTTAACAAGCATGTATAATTACTTATTTGAAATACATTTTTATTATTGAAAAAGTTAGATAGTTTGATTACTAAGCATATAAAATAAAATTGATAAATTCTACAACTATAAGTGTATATGACAATGAATCAAGATCTCCTTGCTTTAAGGAAAATAAAAATGAAATTTGATACAACAGGCAAAGTCAGCAGATTCTGGCACTATAAGGATGAAACGCTCATTGCTAGTGAAGGCTGGGGAAGCTCTAGCACCAGACTCATTCCTGAATGTGCTGGATAGTGAAAATGAGGCAAAAGGTAATATATGGGGTAATTTATTCTTATAAAATTTAAAGTTGGCAAAGTGTGATTTTACATAATGTGTTTGTGTTATTTAAAAATATTTTTTCTGAAGTGAATAATATTTGAATACCTAACACTTAACAGTGATGCATTTGAAGATACTTCAGTAAAGACATTCAAAGGCATAACAATAAAACTATTTTGAGACACCTCAATAAAACAGAGGACACATTACTATAACAGTATTATTAAAATACACATCATGCCAATATTTCAAGAACTTATATTATAATAGTAGTAAATTTATAGTATATTTTAAGTAACAATTACATACAACTGTTTTTTAGAAGTCAAAATACAATATTTATATACATAGGACAAACTAATATAATAAGAAACAATCTTAGACACAGCAAAACAGTGTTGGATTGGATATAATTATTTGTTATCAAATTTAAAAAAAGCAAATATTTATGATTTTCACTACCTATGCAGCTAAAGAGGCAATGGAAGAAGGTATTTGCACAGTTAATATTTTCTAGATGGTGTATCACAAAAAAGTTAAGAAGTAACCTTAACATATTTGTATGGACTTTTGTACTACATGGGATTTGAATGGTTTGGAGACGTAATCCTTGTCATATGTTTTGAGAATCTTTCTTATCTTTTTAAGCCTGTAGAATCTGTGTAACATGTAGTACAATGGTCCCTTCAGAATTAGGTTACTTTCTTTAAAAATCCCTGGTATTTAATGCATGGATTATATATCATCCATTTATTACACCTGTTATGTAAGTGATATTAGCTGATTTATTGTCACTATGCATTTTTTAAAACTTCACTAGTCTGTTTTCATTCTCTGTAATATATGCATGCTATTTTATTATACAGATCTTTATATTTATTTTTCACACTAACAAATCACTAAAATTGTTCTTAATCTTAGCACCTATTTTCATATCTCAGATTAAATATAACATAATTAGTTTAACTGAGCATTATAATTTTAATGTAACACTTGATGATAACTTTTTATGATGAATTACATTTTGTAATGAAATACTTAGGGTTATCTTACATTTTTTAGTCAAGAGAAAAAGGCAGCTTTACTAGGCTATTTAGTTGGCTTATAAGATCAAAATGATAGATCCATGAGCGGCACAACTCTCTTTTAATAGATATTACTGCACTTTTTGAACATCTTTTTTTAGCTTAAGTATGTTTTTTCCTTCTTTTCCAGTCTATCATTTAAAATATTTATTTTACAAGTAATTATGTTATTAACTAAAATTTTAATATATTTAGATTTCAAATAATATGTATTTAATGTATTAATTTGATTAATATTTTATTTTACCAGTATAGTATAATCAGTACTTTAGATTTTAATTATAGATTTTTGTAAAGCTGATGATCCTAGTTCTAAATAGTTTTAACATAGTCAACAGTAATCCTATTTTTAGTTAAAGGGAGAAAAGTGAAGCATGCAGGTATCCCACGTCACTCAGAATTTGATTTTGTCATGTTTGACTTTGTAGAGCTGAGCACCTTGAAAACTGGACTCAACCAGATTGGTTTACTTGCTGGCAAAGCCAAACAGTACTATACTTACATCAACAAAACTGAGGGGCACTTGAAGAGAGTAGGAGACAAAAATGAAAAGGAAAGGTACTTCTGCTATCTTTGAAAGTTTCAAGAACTTTCTGAAATTTTATTTAAAATTTTTTAATTTATATAATTTCATTATATGAATTTCTATGCATTTCTCTTTATAAGCAAAATATATTCCCAAATCTGGTATAAATGTCAATGTTAAATGTACTTTTTTATGAACTCCAGAGCCAGACTTTGGGGAGATTTAGCCAAACTGGCACGCAAACAGGAAGTATGGGATGTGTGCAGAGTGGCATGTAAATATTGCCTGTTATATGATGATCCTAAATGGCAAATTGTGCAGCCACCTGCTACAACTAAAAGAATGGAAAGGTAGGCCTACACACTAGTTTTGATGGTTTTAAGTTAGGCCTACACACTAGTTTTGATGGTTTTAAGGTAGGCCTACACACTAGTTTTGATGATTTTAAGTTAGGCCTACACACTAGTTTTGATAATTTTAAGTTAGGCCTACACACTAGTTTTGATGATTTTAAGTTAGGCCTACACACTAGTTTTGATAATTTTAAGTTAGGCCTACACACTAGTTTTGATAATTTTAAGTTAGGCCTACACACTAGTTTTGATGATTTTAAGGTAGGCCTACACACTTGTTTTGATGATTTTAAGGTAGCTTACACACTAGTTTTGATGATTTTAAGTTAGGCCTACACACTAGTTTTAATGATTTTAAGGTAGGCCTACACACTAGTTTTGATGATTTTAAGGTAGGCCTACACACTGGTTTTGATGATTTTAAGGTAGGCCTACACACTAGTTTTTATGATTTTATGAGAGTTTAGCGAATAGAATTTACATCAAGATTAGCCAAATTTCATGCATTTTTACTTCTTTATAAAAATGTACTAAAATTAAAAAATCATGATTTTTCGTTAACCTTGTGATCACTTTGATTGAAGCCCCAGTGTATATAAAAGTGAAAGCAGCAAAGGGGAAGAACCAGATCCGGAGAAAAGGCTTCGATCATTCAGTCGCTCAGCTACACCACAGTATTTCCCAAATAACGTCAAAGATCAAATTCGATTGATGGCAGAAGTTTCTTTTATACATGGAGAGGTACTTATACATTACTGAAAAATATTGGTTTTCAAATATTGTGATTTGTAGAAACCTTTCCCCCTTTTATGTAAAATTAAAAATTAATTATTTATATTTTGAAATTTTAAAAAGAAAAATGTAGGCTATGAAATAATAATTTATTTTTAGTACTTTGTTAAAGCACAGTCACTTTAAAAAGCTGTTTACTTGTTCTTGTGTTAAATATTAATATCAGTTCTATGATAGTCTATTTATTTCCCACACATTACTTTTACACTTTTTAAATTCTTTTTGGTCAATTTCAGGCATTGGTGCAGCTCCTGAGGTCATTCAACCTTGAGTTAAATGACTCTCCAGTTTATCCGGAGGATACCAGTAAAAGACCTAAAGGATACATTCCAAAGAAACCAGAGGAGGACCCTGATTGGCTAGAATACTGGTCACTTTTATTTTTAAATAAATATCAATTATTAGTTTGAATATGTATCTGTAAGTTAATATTCATCAAATGATTTTGTTGTTTTAGTGGTTGGATGAAAGATATGAACAATCTGGCAACCAAAAGCTTCCTCAGAGGCTTGAGCCTTGGAGTTGTGCTGAACGAATCCTGGCTAGTCTGTAGTGGTGCTGCCTATATCTGGAACTATAATACACACATCTTAAAACAAGGACGGCATGAAGAAATCATCCCTGATTTACTCGCTGTGCTGGATGCTTTAAAAAAGGTTAAAGAAAAATGGTGAGTTATTGCTTTTAAGTAAGTTTGGAGTTGTTTGGGGAAAAGGACAGCAACTCATCTAGGAGAGACAACTCCAAAATGAAACAACTGCTGCCTTGTAGTTTGTTCCTTGGATGGACAAAGGTTATGGAAGCAAATTCAAAAAGAAAAGCAGCAAAAATCAGAGTCAACTAGCCATATAGCACATAACCAATTGACACTTAATACTTAATTGTGTTGGAGGAAATACTGTCCAACTTTACAATTAAGAATGCAGAAGATGATGAATGCATTTTAAATAAAGAGTACAGTATATGAAAAAATTTTCTTTCTTGTCTTGGATAATTATGGAGTCAAAAAAATGTTTTTTTTTTGCATTAATTTTAGAATTTCCTGTGCTGTCAATTTCATTTTATGTTCTAATAATTGAACATAATTTATTATTTTATATACTAAAAAATGTAATTTATCTTAAGATGAAAAATGCATTTTATTATTAATACTGATTAAATTTACCATTTTTTAATTTCTTGAATCAGTGATACAGAACTGATAGTGAACATCTGTGCTGCTATAAGCACTGGCCTCATCAAACCCTGGTTGCCAAAGACCTCTAAAGACCTAGAGAAACCTGAACTCAAGCTTGAACCACCAGATGGCCAGAACACTAAAGGAAAGCCAGGCAAAACGTCTGCCATCCCACAGTCCTCAAAAGCTCAAAAACCACTCACTACTGTCAATCCAGAGTCAATGCCAGACTTAAAAAAAGCCATTGAAGTAAGTTTTGGTTTAACATTTATATTTTTACTTTTTTTTGCTCTGTTTGATCTGGCTGTCCTTATATCAAAGGTTTTGGTTGTTGTTTATGTTTATGTTTATGCTTATGTATTGTATATATAGGATATGTTGTTATTATTTTAAAATTTTTAAGCTACTGCTAAACTCCCTAAAAAAAATAACATTGTGTTTACACATGGGAAAGGTATAATATTTATGTCTAGAAAAAGAAAACTCGCAACAAATTAGTTTTAAGCATACATGTCGCAAATGAAAATAAGGTGATTTTGTCTGTCTTAGATCTGTGATTGAGTTCTGTCTTAGATCTGTGATTTTGTTCTGTCTTAGGATCTGTGATTTTGTTCAGTCTTAGGATCTGTGATTTTGTCTGTCTTAGATCTGTGGTTTTGTTCTGTCTTAGATCTGTGATTTTGTCTGTCTTAGATCTGTGATTTTGTCTGTCTTAGATCTGTGATTTTGTTCTGTCTTAGATCTGTGATTTTGTTCTGTCTTAGATCTGTGATTTTGTCTGTCTTAGATCTGTGATTTTGTCTGTCTTAGATCTGTGATTTTGTCTGTCTTAGATCTGTGATTGTGTTCTGTCTTACATCTGTGATTTTGTCTGTCTTAGATCTGTTATTTTGTCTGTCTTAGATCTGTGATTTTGCCATTGGACTGACCAATGGAGCTGACCCCAAAACTGTAGTCCCTATGTATACCAGAATGCCAGTTCTGCAGCTATGGGTGAAAGCTAAGCAGCTAGCACAGCAGCAGATCCCTAAGCCTGTCACCACAGAGGACGAGGTAGGGATAACTCTAACATTTCTATGGATCAACATTCTGATTTAATATTAACTCCCTTTTCTAATAACTATGTTGGTATAGTGAATAAGGTAGAGATAACTCTGACATTTGTATGTGTACACATTTAGGTTGTGTTAACTCCTCACACTTCAATTGATTAGTCATGTGGTTGGGAGCTTATTTACATATTTGTAAAAATAAAACGAAAATTATTTTAAAAAATTCAATTTTTCTTTAATTTTTTTAACGTATAGATTGTTCATTAAGATTTGACTACTTAACTAAAACACTTTAGTTTTGATGTTTTATGTCCATGTATAGGTAGAAATATTTTATAACCTTGTTAATAAGAAATCTTTTTTACAAGCTTTTATTTAACTCGCTTCCTCTGTCGTCAGTCTGTCTGTCTAGAACGAAATGCTGGAGTGAAAATTCGGACACTTCTACTTGACCGATACGATTCACATTTAGCACGTGGGTCAAGACATGAAGACAATGCAATCTGAAATTAAATTTGACTTAATTGGATGCCTAATTAATTTTTATGAATTAATTAAAATTTGGACCGAATCAATAGGCATGTCTATCCAACCACACCACACGCGTCATCACGTTCAATAGCTGCGCCATCACCTTCAGTAGGCGCGCCATCACGTTCAGTAGGCGCACAATGGTTTTTAGTCATGTAACTCTATTGTAAATAAAACATGTAAAATACTGAAAAAAAATTTCATAAAAATGTTTTAATAACAAGCTTTTATGTAATAATGCACTAAAAAGTAGAAAATAAATTATAGACTACTATTTAAATAACTATAAAGAAAAGCGTGGGTCACTTAAGTATCTATTGGATACCTTTACTAATGTTAAGGAAGACACCCATGCTTTTCTTTATAGTTATTTAAATAGTAGTCTATAATTTATTTTCTACTTTTTAGTGCATTATTACATAAAAGCTTGTTATTAAAACGTTTTTGATGACATTTTTTTTCATTTTATTTAAGTTTGTCCTAATGAATTCTCTAAAAGAATTCTCTAAAATCTCAAACCTTTCTATAGAACAAAAAAGAAAACCAGGCTCTCATGTCCAGGGTGGTCACAGCCCTAGAGATGCTGTCCCTGAACAGGAATGGATTGATGGAGTTTAAAGATGTTCCAAGCATTGAAGATGTGAGTTAAAGTGAATAACTACTTTAAAACAACCCTTTCATCTTGTCTACATGAATTTCTAGTTAGCTAATTCAAAATGTCTAGAACAATTTATTCAAACATTGCCAAATATAAATTAATAATGAAGAAAAATTATCTCCCCTCACTGATTTGATTAGAATGAAAATTTAGGTAAATATTTACTGTAAAAATATTTGTACCAAAGTCCCCTGTTACTTGTTATTGTCATGTAATGGAACAGGTCATGCATATGATGACTGCCATCAAATGGAGTGAGAAGTTTGTAGAGCTCCAGCTCTGGACTCGCCTCAACTACCTAGCCTTTGAAGCTGGAAATCTGAATCAGGTCGCAGCTTGCACTAAGAGGGCCAAAAAGTGTGCTGGCCGTATCAAAAAGTCAGACAAGTATGTATTGACTGCATCTTAGTATGTATAAAATTCCAACACTTAACTCCATTTCTACACATTAAATTCATCTTTATGAAATGTCTTTAAGCCTTTAGTTAGATTTTATTTGAATAATTTTACAGTTATAACAACATGTTTGAAGCTTGAATGAATACTTCTGCAGGCACCAACAAATAGTGGAGCAAGAAATGCTGTGTTACTGTAATCTTGTTCTGGGGCAATGTCTGATGGAGAATATGAAGGGAAAGAACTCTGTGAGAAGGGAGGCAATCACAGAATTTGTCAGGAGTGCCAGGTACATCAACTCTGTTTTATTTACCATGGTTTGCCAGAAATGATCTTTTACCCCTTCACTTCCCAATTTCTTTTAGCACCCACTGTGCAAAAAAAAACTTCCCCTTTATTAAAAACCAATATATAATAAATCTTATTCCTAATAATGATATAGTTATTTAGGAAAGATGTAAATTAAATTTTAGAACATTTAAGTATATTAAAAGTAGTATATTTGTGCCTTTGTCCAAACTTTACCTGTTTACCTATGAAAGAAAATTAATACTGTTAGATGCCAGTTAAATGCCAGTTAGATTGAAAATGTTTGAATCTTTATATGCTCTTTATTGTAACTTTTTTTGCTGAAAAATTAAAATGTTACTACAGACTAATGCACTCACACACATGTTGAAGTTATTTGTTTTAATTGACAATAAAAGTATTAAAAAACAAGTAGAAAGTAATAAATTTAGAAATAAAATTTTATTTTAAATGTCCATTTTTGGACTCGACACATTAAAAGTTTTTTTGGTAAAATAATGTATGCACTGACTCTCTAGCAATATGATAAATGATAAAACTTTGAGGAACAGAGGAAATGGATCAAATATTGAACAAATGGCACTATGCTATAGAAGACTGCATGATAAAAGCATAGTTCAGCACTCTCAAGTTAAAAATGCTTTTCTTCTTCTTCTTCTTCGTTCTCAATTGTGAATATGGTGGGGTATTCAGACAACAAGTCCAACTTCGTGGACAAACCGGACTGTGGTCTCCAGTATGTCAGGTGCCCCATATAATTTTTCCCTGAGTGGGGTGGGCTGGGGCCAGTGTCTGACTCAAAAATGCTTTAAAGAATCATTTATTTAGAAAATTAATAGCTGAAGTGTACATTTGAAACTTCTTTTGTTTTAATGTAAATTTTTGTTTCTTGTTAGTTTGGTTACAACATTTATGTGTATCTAGGCATATGTGTCACTGAACATTTAAAAGTAACTTTTTTCTCACACTATAGCCCTTCAGCCATTTGTGTCATCATTTATTTTCCTATTATTATCTGTCTTTGCATTGTCTTTTAAAGAATCATTTGAACCAGTTTTCCTTTTGGACCAATAACATGCCATGTATATTCTAGTTCACCCAGACATCTATCCTCTATATAAATGATTGTTTGATTGTTGTAGATATGCGCAGCAAGCAGGTAACCACACTCTTGTGATGACAGCTGCCAGACATTTTTGGAATGCATGCTTGCCCCTGATTGGTCAACCAATTGAAAGACAGCTTTTGAAGGAGCCACTGAAAACTATTCTAGAGGCTATTGCTGCTACAAGTGATAAGAAAATTAAAATGGTAATTTACAGCAGAATACTAAATAACTAACAATATATTTTTTACTTAGTTGTTTTTTTAATTTTGTTGTAATGAAAATTGTTATTTTGTTGCAATTTTAAACAATGCTCAAATGACTTTTTAGATTATTTTGCCCTTTGTCTTGTTTATTTTCTATTTACTGTTTTCAACCAATGTGGGGAATTTTGTATTGGTTTTAAGGAAATGCTTAGTTGGTTTGTAGAACTATTAGTGTTAATAATTTAAATCAAATAAAGACTGCTTTCTTTTCCAAAATAAAAAGTTGTGAATTCATTTACGATGTTTATTAAGATGTTTCTAAAATTGAACCCAACAGGAGAGCTCAACAGAGGAAGATAAAGATGAAAACCAAGAGGCTGATAACAAAAATGAGACCATCGGAGACAGTAAAGACACGCCTGCACCAGAGAAGAAAGAACCAGGGGAGGGAACTGGGAAGAAGAGGGGATCCAAGGAAACTGAGAAAGTACAAAAGGAGGTGGAGGAAAAAAAATCTGAACCAGAGAAGCCTGTCGATGATCTCTCTTTGCGAGCGGCCATGTATGGTGTGCTGTTCCAGTCCTTTGCTGATAAAGTAAGTTGTAGCTAGTCTCCCATCCCACTAACACACAGTATACAGATAAGAGACTTAAAAGCAAATTTGTCCTGAGCTAATTTCTACAAGAAAGACCTGCAGACGTGACCTGGAAGAAGACACCAAGAAGATTGGATACACCTAGGGACAGTTGGAGAGACTAGCCCAGGACAGAGATGCCTGGAAAGCTCTTGTCAGCGACCTATATCCCAGGAGGGACAACAGACAAACCTAACCTAACCTAATTTCTCCAACTGTCCCCAAATTTAATCCATCTTTCTTCTGTCATCCTGCATAAACACTTATGCTTTTTAAATCAATGAATCTATGTTGGATATATTTGACATGTTCCCTTTCAAAGCTGGTGTTCCATGGGGCAAGTGAAGTATAGTTCATCTGTTTCTGTAACCTTGGCATATATAGTGATAATTTAGTTAGTCCTATACTTTCCCTAATGTGATTTAGGTACTCTTTAGAGCTGGGTGGACTCTGGGAGGTTCTGACATGTAGTGATATTTTTTTTTAATGATAAATGGGTTTTGATTTTATTGAAGAATAAAATTTGATTTGATTCCAGGGTAAATGGGTTTTGATTTTATTGAAGAAAAAAATTTGATTTGATTCCAGGGTAAATGGGTTTTGATTTTATTGAAGAATAAAATTTGATTTGATTCCAGGGTAAATGGGTTTTGATTTTATTGAAGAATAAAATTTGATTTGATTCCAGGGTAAATGGGTTTTGATTTTATTGAAGGAATAAAATTTGATTTGATTCCAGGGTGAATGGGTTCAGGCTATAGAAGCAATAGACCAGGCAGTTGCTTGCATGCCTCGCACCAAACACAGATTGTAAGTATGACACGTCTGAAAGTTAATAACATTTATTTAATGTATCTCAGGATTTAGTATTAATATATTTGAAATATAAAAAAAATATAAAATTTTTATCAGGTATTAATAAATGCACTAAAAAAGCTTAGTAAAATTTTTCTCTTTAAATAGAATGGTGCATGATTCTTTATATTATTATAAATGATAATATATGACTGAAATAGAAATATTAGGTATAAAACTTTATTTAAATTGCATAAATAGATAAACTTATATATAATGGTAATTTTTAAGAACATCATAACTAGACAGGATCCACTTGATAAATTATACAGTAAAGGAAAAAAGTCCTTAAAATTTTAGCTTCAGAAATTTTAAACATTGTCATTTTCTGGATATGACATTTCTACATTATTAATGTAATATACTTAATATGCTGACACATGCTTTTTTGTATAGGTTGTTATTTAAACACAGAGTCATGGTTAAGGCTAAGCTGGGCCAAAATGTCACAATGGATATGCAGAAATTCAAGGTATATCTTAGTCTCTTGATATGAACATTACCTCTCTTGAATTCAAGTTAATTTTAATAATTTGAATTAGCATATACACCGTGGTTTAAATTATTAAGCAGAAGTCTTTACCTATTTTTATTTTTTTCATACACTTTGCTTCTATAAATACTTAACACTTTTAAAACATCTTAAATTTAAAAATATTAAAAATATTTTTGATACTTTCTGCATTACAAATGTTATAAAAAAATCTTTAAAAAAATGTAACATTAAACTTCATTGGTATCAAATGTTGATTTTAAAAGGATGAGCCAGAGGAATTTGTCTCCAGTATGTGGAGAAAGATAGCCTTAAATTCTAAGAAAACTTCAGAGCAGCTTTCTGCCTACCAAAAGGCTATTGAAGTGTTGAAGGTATGTTAATATTAGAAACACTGGATTCTCTTTATACAGAGAACTCTCTGTTTTTGGTTCAAAGTTTCATTCTGATGTAAATGCAAGGAATAAAACAGCTAATAAAATTCAAAAAGAAAATCAGAGTCAACTGGCCATATAGCACATAACCAATTGACACTAATTACTTAATTGTGTTGGAGGAAATACTGTCCAACTTTACAATTAAGAATGCAGAAGATGAAGAAGGCATTTTAAATAAAGAATACAGTATATGAAAACATTTTTTTTTTCTTTAATTAGTAAATATGTTATTTTATAAATGCATACCTTTTAATCATGCCTTTGATTCATTTAATAAATGCTTACATTTAAAAGCTTTTAAATGATTTATATAATCTTGATAACAAAAGTTTTATTATTTAGAGAAGAAATGAAAGCCAATATTAAGTAAAATGTTGAACTTTGACCTCTAGTTTGAATCAAGTGAGTACCAAAAGATTGAGCTTCTCCTTGAGTTCAGCCAATGGCTCTACTGCAACCACTTTTCTATTAATGATGCTGAAGAGATATTGGAATGGGCAGTAGATATTTTACTGAACATGAAAGCACCAGAGGATCCTAAAGGTAAAAAAGATTTTATTCTTTCATTGCAAATTTTATAAAGAAACTTCTGTAAAGCTCCTTATGACAGTTGGTAAATCATTAGTGCAGGCCTGGTCAGACCCTCAATTAGCATATTATAATTGTTTTCATGACAAATAATTATACATTAAAATAATGCAGCTTACCATTCTTAATTAGTATAGAAAATAATTAGATTACCATATATAGTATTAAAATTCTTAATTGGATAGAAAAGTAAAGCCACACTTAAATTAGTATAAGTAAGTTCATTCATTTACTAATACAATTATGATTTAGTAGGATAGGCTACATCTAAACTGCATTTTACAATTAAATAAATCCAATAAGTAGGCTTATGCTGCCTTTATCTGTTATTTTTCTTTTAATAAATTCTATATGACAAAATTTTTATCTTGAGAACAAATGTTAAACATGAAAACTTAACTTGATGCTATTTAGAAAAGGAAGAGATAACAATAATAGCCCCAGAAGTACCAGGTAAATTTTCAGATATGTTTCCGTTTGAGAATTCATGGCTAGCTTGTCAAAAAGTTATGGAGTTTTTTGAGTGGCCTATTAATTTTCATTACTTTTCACTGCTTTAATGTGTTACTGTTTTAACTATTTTTGTGCCATTTGGTTTGGATTTCATAGCCCATCAGGCAGATAAAAAGAGAGGCAAAGGTAAAAGTCAAATATGAAATAATACATTGTGTGCATGTAACCCTAACTAAATGTGTGAATTGTAATGGTATTAACTAAATTGTTAACAACAAACTATAATATTGTCCCATTATATAATTGTTGTGCATCTAAGCTTGTGCTTATAACATTATTCTTCTAATGTTTACTTGCTGTGTATCAAGTTTGTTACTAATATCTCCCCCCCACAATATGCGTTTTGTGTGTACAAGGTTTAGCTCTAGCAACATTTCCCCCAGTATTTACTGGCAATGTATCCAGGCACGATATTTTTAATATATTAAGTTTGTTACAACAGAAACTGAAGTCCATTTGATCCTTCTTACATTTGGTTTTGAAATTAATTTAGTAGTGTATGCATTGAATTAAATCAATAGCTATAAAATAGTGCATCATTTTGTTTGATTTATACAGATTCTAAAATAAGTGAAATAAATCAGCTTTAAACTCAAAATAAATTGGATAAGATCTTTTATCTAAAGCTTGCTACTCCAGTAGAATTAGTTTGTGTTTAACAATAACCCTGCAAGCTTAACTTAAACTAAGGAATCTGTTAAAATAAGTAGATACAGGCTTGATAGTTTAACTACCAACCAAACAAATTTATAAGTGTTTGTTTCTCAGTTAGCTTGGAGTCTAATATAGAATCATTATTTGATAATTAACTGTTAGCATAATTATTCATATACTTATCAGCATTGTCAACTTTCAAATACACATAAAGCTGGAGTTTTTTTTAATTTATTATTAATTCAAAGTATATTATTGTAAAAAAACAAAATTTTACAAGCTGCTATAAAAAAAATGAGTTTAAATAACAAATACCTGCTATCTTAAGTGTTTAAACCCATCTGTATTTTTTTAAATTGGAGAATATCACAGAAGTGTCATGAACTTTGTTTTAAAATTGTTAAACAGAAGCGAGACCATTTTGAACTTGTAGGCTGTTGACCAAAAATAAAACTAACTGCAAATTTTCACTAAAATTGGTAATAAGTATTACATTTAAAAAGAGTAAATATGTACTCTATTTAGTTTTTATAAAAGTTACATTTATAAAGTTACACTCCTAATTTTCCTTAAGTATAATAAAATAAGCTTTTATTTGCTTTGCTTTGTGTTTAACTAACACTAAATCCATCTGTTTTAAAATACTTTTCATTGATTTGCTAGTTATCAGGAAACGTACACTTTCTGAAAGTCGAGCCAGTATGTCTAGGGGTAAAACATCTATTTACAATCTTTTTCGTGTTTACAAGTTTAAGCCTTCTGTTTGTAAACCTTATCATTTTTGTACTTTCTATTTATAACCTTTTTCATAATTACAATTTGTAGCAGTTTTCAAGTTAACAAGTTTAAAATTTCAATTTAAAATCATTTTCAGTTTAAATTTTTTAAATGTTAATCACTTTTATGTGCTAATTGTTTAATTTTAAAACTATGTCAATTTTATCAAGTTTGAACTTTTAGTTTTAAATTTTTATCTATTCTACAAAGTAATACCTTAAATAGTATTTTAAAAATGGTCCCCCCCCCCCCCCCCAACTAGTTATGTGATATTCAACACAGGGAACTGTTTGCAACATGTTATGTCTAAAGTTCCTTTTATTTTTTCACGACTTCTGTACTTGTCTTTACATATGATTCTGATATCATATTTACTAGGCTTAGCTTTTATGCTGTTATAAAATGTATCATTCATCTATTTCCATTATCTTAGGTAGCTTTCATTTCCAGATTTATTTGTAACTTTGGTAAATAAGCCAAACTATTTTATAACACTCTGTGAAGACTTTATATGTGGCATATAAACTCAGCACAAAAACTAACATCTATGGGACAAGAGTCAAGACAGTAGTTACCACAGTAAATCAACTTAAAAATGTAGTACCTCTACCTTTCAGTAGTTGTGCCAATAATATGAATAATCCAAGGATTTTTAAAGTTTACAATACTGGTTTCTCATTACAATTGTTCAATATCTAGTTAAAGTAGGAATAGTACTGGTAAAGAGTTTGTTAGTAAATGCCAAGGAAACATGTTAAAAGCTGGTAACTTGACATTAGTTAGTCGGATGTCATGGTTTACAATTGTAGGCCTTACAAAAGATGATACATTTAAATACTGGAAATACACCCAACAAATTGTTTAAACATTGTAAGGCCAAAGCATTTTTTAAAGAGTATTTAAATTAGACTAAGATTGCTCCATTTATTTTGTAGTTATTGAGAACATGACATTTTCACAGATAGGAGCCCTTCTGCTAGCAAGGGGTTGCTGCGCAAGGAATCTCTCAAGAGGCAAAACAGTATTTCAGCCTCCAAGCTGAAGAAAGATTCTATAAGTCCATTTACTTCATCCTCTAAAGCTCAGACCCCCAATAAAGAGCTGCCAACAAAATCAGCCATTACTTTTGTGCCAGTGGTTAAAAAATCATCTGAAATCGGTTTGTTTACAAATTTTCTCAACATTGTTAAGGAGAAGTTTAATACTGCAAGATATTAAATTTGACTATAGATTAGCCTATTAGATCTATATACTGAAAAATTATTTCCTATTTTTTGTTTTCTCTTATTGTGCTGTTAAAACATCTTGCAATGATCCTGGAACAGGCGTGTTACCTTCTTACAATGAACTTACACTTAAAGACTTGGGTTTGGTCAGACAACTGGAAGCCCTGATGAGAGCTCATGTGTTGCATGCAGAAATGCTTGGCCCATCTTCTGAAAACTACAATGATGTTTTGCTTATGGCACACGGCTTCTTGATGAGATTATGGGAGGTAACTCTAAATTGTTTTTTTAGTATTTGGTGAATTATTGTGTATAAATACTACACCAGTGAAACCTATGATGGATTGTGATTATAGACTTAGCACTTAACAATACCATTGCTTGAAACCTATGGAGTCCCTTCTCTGTCTCTTATCATCATCATTTCTCAACTCCCATTGGCACACAAGGCATCAACAAGTGTGCACAATTTTGTCCTGGCTGTAACTATAACCTCGGCCTTTTGGAATGTTAGGTCTCTTTCCTTCAACTCTATCTCCATTGATCTTCTCATTGTGGCCTCCCTTCATTTCTCTTGCCCTGTGCTGTCCACTAGAGAGCAGTCCAAGCAGTCTCTGATAGCTTTAAATTTTTTTAAAATATTGATTTTTATCATCAATTCTTTAACATAAAGCTTACATATTCTGTTCTGCTCTTTAAAACTTATTTCGGCTTTCTCTATTTACTTCCAGTTTTATTGATAAGTTAACTCTTCCATTTGAACATTATCTTTTTCGATATTTTAAAAAAAAATTGATCTTTTCTGGATGTTATATTTTTTCAATTACAAGATACAAAACCCAGATAGCATAATTGTGCAAAAATAATAAAAGAATATAAACTCATACAGAATGAGTCATTTAATTCTATTTTTAGGTTGTTATTCGTCTTTGTGGGCCAAGTATAAAAGAAATTATTAAGAATAGCGCAGCCAAGCAAAAAGACGATCCTAAATCGGCAAATAAGAAAGAAAAAGAAACTAAGCCTAAACCAGAGAAGGAAAAAGTAAGAATTTGTTTTTATTTGTGTTATGCATTAATTTTTATTTAAAATATTGTTAAAATACATATTTATGATGTAAATATTTGTCATACATTTATGATATAAAATAATTGTGATTTAATATATTTATGATCATAACCTTATGATGTTTTATATTTGTGACTACCAATAACTGCCCACATGAGGTTTCAGTCAGTTTAAATGTAAGAAAATCTACCAAAATTTTTTCAGCCCAAACGAAAGAGGAAGATACCATTGGATGAGCTCCCCTCTGATATGGAATCCTGGTCCACATACGACTGGCCAGAGGAGGGACTGGAGGTTTTCAAGTTGGATTCTCTCAAATCTGTGTCCATTAGTGAACAAACTATACCAAAACCTGTACGTCCATTTTATTTGTTTCAAACTTTGGTCAGTAATTTCTAGCCATAGATCTAATGTTGTGTCCATTAGTGAACAAACTATACCAAAACCCATATGTCCATTTTATGTATTTCAAACTGTGTTCGTTGATCTACTATTGTGCCCATTTATGAACAAAATATATCAAAAAAACACTAACAAAGCTGACCTGTTATGAGAGGATTTCAATGTATTTTAAACAATATTATTTACAAATTTTTTTTTTTTCAATTTTGGACATCAAATTCATTTAAATATGAAAAAAGGAGTTTTATTGATAATACTACATGTTAGAAAAAAATCCTCAAAATTATTCATTAAGGGCCATACGACTTAATGATTGGGCATATATTTGAATCTAATCCACTTGAATGTTTTACTTTTCTCCCCCATGTTGGGCACATATTTGAATCTAATCCACTTTAATGTTTTACTTTTCTCCCCCATGTTGGGCACATATTTGAATCTAATCCACTTTAATGTTTTACTTTTCTCCCCCATGCTGGGCACATATTTGAATCTAATCCACTTGAATGTTTTACTTTTCTCCCCCATGCTGGGCACATATTTGAATCTAATCCACTTGAATGTTTTACTTTTCTCCCCTAGGCCTTGACCTTCCACTACACAGAGAGCCTGATAAACCAGCTGAGAGAGGTTGGTTACAACCACCTGGCCTTACCTGTCCTGGCCTTCCAGGACCTTCTCACCAGGACACTCATACCTAAAGCTGCTCTCAACAAACTGGTTCATCTTAGGTAAACTAGTCTGGAATCTTGTCTTAGCTCTTTCAAATATTACAACTTGCAGTAAAGGTAAAGTTACCTTTTCAAACCTGACTATCCATATGCAGTAAAAGTAAAGTTCCCTTTTCAAACCTGACTGTCCATGTGCAGTAAAAGTAAAGTTCCCTTTTCAAACCTGACAGCCGATGTGCAGTTAAAGTAAAGTTCACTTTTCAAACCTGACTGTCCATGTGCAGTAAAAGTAAAGTTCCCTTTTCCAACCTGACTATCCATGTGCAGTAAAAGTAAAGTTCCCTTTTCAAACCTGACTGTCCATTTGCAGTAAAAGTAAAGTTCCCTTTTCAAACCTGACTGTCCATGTGCAGTAAAGTTAAAGTTCCCTTTTCAAACCTGACTGTCCATGTGCAGTAAAAGTAAAGTTCCCTTTTCAAACCTGACTGTCCATGTGCAGTAGAAGTAAAGTTCCCTTTTCAAACCTGACTGTCCATGTGCAGTAGAAGTAAAGTTCCCTTTTCAAACCTGACTGTCCATGGGGCATTTAAATTCAATGAGTTTACCTGTTTCTGTGACCTTGGCATATGAAGGGGTCATGTGGTTACATAGACAGTAGGCCTAGAATATAGAAAAGTGGGGTTCAAAAGTGAAAGAAAGAAAAACATCAACCAGCAATGAGTTTATTTTCAGAATTTCAACAGAAAAGCAAACAAATACAGTACACATTACAATGTGAAATAAATGCAATAGCTCTAAATATTACAAATTATATTTTTGTGTGTAGGTCACTGGAAATTTGTCAGGAGTTAGATCTGAAAGCTGGTGTCAGTTTCAACCTGAAACTTGTGGGAAATCTTCACATCAGTGAGGAGGATCAGGCTTTGTGAGTCACTGTCTTCACTTTCATTTTGATCTGAAACTATTTTATATTCAGCATCAGTTGAGCAGTATCTTCAATCCCATTTTAATTTTAAACATTTTGTTTTACTTTATATACATCATTAAGGTCTATGTGCCTCTATTCTCCAGTTTTTAAATGAAGCAATAAACAATTTTTGAACATTATAAGTTTAAAGAAAGAAATATTTATAAAAACTATGTAAAGATAATAAATGGAACACATTTAAAACATGATGTTCTCAGGTCCAGGAACCAGATCAGCCAATGGCAAGATGTCCAAAAACAGGTGGCTAAAGAAGAGCAGAAGATAAAAGAGGCCCTGGAAAAAAGATACTCAAAAATTCCAAAGTCAAAACCCATCACTCCAGATATTGTTGCTGTGAGTAGTTTTGTGCTGGGTGGCGCAGTATTCAAAACTTTCTTAAAACTTTTTTTTACTTGATCGTCACAGCCTAAACAGCTGTCTGATACATAGTTGAAAAACATTGGGGTGGAAAATCTATTTTTTTTAAAGTATGAACAAACTTTTATAAAATACATTTGTTGTTTTAAAGTTTGAGAAAATCTTAGCTGTAACTTTGTGTCATTATTAGCTGTAGCTTTGTGTCATTATTAGCTGTAGCTTTGTGTCATTATTAGCTGTAGCTTTGTGTCATTATTAGCAGTAGCTTTGTGTCATTATTAGCTGTAGCTTTGTGTCATTATTAGCAGTAGCTTTGTGTCATTTTTAGCTGTAGCTTTGTGTCTTTATCAGCTGTAGCTTTGTGTCATTATTAGCAGTAGCTTTGTGTCATTATTAGCTGTAGCTTTGTGTCATTATTAGCTGTAGCTTTGTGTCATTATTAGCTGTAGCTTTGTGTCATTATTAGCTGTAGCTTTGTTCTTTTATTAGCAGGGAGATGGATCAGCTGAGTCACACTTGGGAAAAGTTCTTGGAGACGTTTCATTACAGGACATATGGAAAGATACAGCAGACATACTCATCAGACAGGTAGGAAACTATAATTTTTTTTACCTGTCTCATTCACAAGACAGGTAGTAAACTATAATTTTTTTTTACCTGTCTCACTCAACAGACAGGTAGTAATTAAAAAAAATCTTTCTTAGAAATAACTGCCATGAAAGTTTTAGTTAACTGTCACAATTTATATTTTACCCACCATGTAGGGCTTCTACCAGAGAGCCAGAGAATATTTGAATGAAGCAAACATCGCAGCAGAGGTAAGACTACTCATTTGTTGGGCCACAATTGATTAACTTTAGACCATTTATCACATTCATTTTATGAAATGTGGTATTCACGTTAAACATTAATTTGACTAACTGAACTGTATACACAGGCCTATTGAGACAAATATTTACTTGACTAACTGAACTGTATACACAGGCCTATTGAGACAAAAATTTACTTGACTAACTGAACTGTATCCACAGGCCTATTCAGACAAAAATTTACTTGACTAACTGAACTGTATCCACAGGCATATTGAGACAAATATTTACTTGACTAACTGAACTGTATCCACAGGCCTATTGAGACAAAAATTTACTTGACTAACTGAACTGTATCCACATGCCTATTGAGACAAAAATTATTTGAGTAACTGAACTGTATCCACAGGCCTATTCAAACAAAAATTTACTTGACTAACTGAACTGTATCCACAGGCATATTGAGACAAATATTTACTTGACTAACTGAACTGTATCCACAGGCCTATTGAGACAAATATTTACTTGACTAACTGAACTGTATCCACAGACCTATTGAGACAAAAATTTGTTTGAGTAACTGAACTGTATCCACAGACCTATTGAGACAAAAATTTGTTTGACTAACTGAACTGTATCCACAGGCCTATTGAGACAAAAATTTACTTGACTAACTGAACTGTATCCACAGGCCTATTCAGACAAAAATCTTCAAGCCAAAATTTTGCTTCTCTTGGCCAAGTTGTCATTCTATGAAGCTCAGTATGGACAAACAGTTGTGCTGTGTACAAAAGCTCAGGTTATACATTTTCAACTTTTTTCAGATTGATTTATAGTACATTGTGTCATCTTTAGCAGCATCTTATTAAAACACAACACAAGTTCTATTCATTTGTACAATTGTGGGTCCATTAAAAACACTAGTTTTAATGCCCCAAAATTCCCCAAAATTAAGTGTTTTGAACGGACACAAATTTTGAAAATTCATAAAAAATTAGTTTGAAGATATGCATTTAAAATTTTTAGCTGAGTGCCCCAAAATATGGAAGAAGATTATAAATTAATTGTTTATTGGGCTTAAAATGTAATATTTTATGAATTGTGGAAAACCTACGAAGGGGTTAATTTTTTAAGATGGCCGCCGTTGTCATAGTTACCAAGATTTTTTCACCAATTTTTTTTTAGTGGAAATGCATATGCGGATGTATCTTAATAAAGCTGTAAAGAAATAACTGTTTTCTAACGAGTATTAAAATTTTTTTTTTACCGGAGCCTTCCCCCTTAATAAGTGGCTTGTGGTGTTTCCTTATCTTTAATGAGTGTCTAGTGGTGTTTCCTTATCTTTAATGAGTGTCTTGTGGTATTTCCTTATCTTTAATGAGTGTCTAGTGGTGTTTTCTTATCTTTAATGAGTGTCTAGTGGTGTTTCCTTATCTTTAATGAGTGTCTTGTGCTATTTCCTTATCTTTAATGAGTGTCTTGTGGTATTTCCTTATCTTTAATGAGTGTCTTGTGGTGTTTCCTTATCTTTAATGAGTGTCTTGTGGTGTTTCCTTATCTTTAATGAGTGTCTGAAATATTTTCACTAGGAGCTAAAGTTTGGAGAGGAGAGCTTTTGGTATGAAGTGACCAAACTTCTGGCTAAAGCAACACTCATGGACAAGGCCAATCCTAACTCAGCCAGTAAAGTGAGTTGTGTTGTAGAACTCTCATATTTCTAAGTTTAATAAAGATGCACTGACGTCATGAAAATAATCTTTATTTAATTTAACTGTCAGTTAAATATATTAAAGGATTTTTTAATTCTTCTGTAGACTAAAAAAATCCTAGCACATGCAATCAAAGAATTCAAGAAATATTCATCAGTCAACCCTAGCAGAGAGAAGATTATTAGGCTTTATTGTGCCAAACTAGAGCTAAGGTTCAGTTTTCATTCCACTTTTTTTTTTCGTCAGTTCCCTAAATCTTTGCTCTTCAAAATATTAAGGTTGAATTTGTTTAAATTATTTTAAAAAGCCATTGTGTTTAGAAAATAGGTCTCTGTTCTCAATAAATTGTATTTTTTAAATTCTAGTTTTTAAATTATATTTTTAAAAATCTAGTTTTAAAATAATAATTTAAAAAATCTTAACAGATTGCTTGGAATTTACATAAACAATTTACTGTCAAAACTTGAATCTGACAGCAGCTCTCACGTTTTGGAGTTAATTCTTGCTGGCTGTGAGGTAAAAAAAACTCCAGTCTAGAATTGTTTTTCAATATCTTTTATTTAATAAAATTAGTTTATCTGTACTATTTTAGATTAGTTTCACATAAAGTTGAAAATGAATCATTAGATTAATAATTTAGTCACAATACAAATGATGTAGTGTTTTGATATTTGATATACATTATTGGATAGTATGGAGATATAATATTTACTTTCATAAACTTGTTGATTATTTATTATAAAAAAGGTTTAAAACATGTTTTCAGCATTACGAAGCCATAGCAGATCTTGTAAGTGAGTTAGGTCATTTTCGCTATGCGGCCAATATTAACCTAAAACGGGCGCAACTCTTGAAGCATTTAGCTCTCCACTCTTCAGACACAGAGCTGTGTAAGATCTACTTCACTCAGGTGATTTTCACATTACACTTTTGATTTTAACGACTTAATAAGTTAACACATCATTAGGCACAATACCGGGTCATATTTTAAAAATAGAATCACAACCAATAGAAACATAGTATGTTACACTATTGCCTGTAGTAGATTTTTGGTATCAAGGTATTGATAACTGGCCCAGGAGTTTTTGTAGTTTTGTGTCCTTTAAAAAGCAACTAATTCTTAAGTTCATGAATTTTGTGGTGTAGAATTTTGTTTTCTTTTTCAGGCCTATAATGTGCTGCATCAGTCTGCTAAGTTAATTGAGAATGTGTTTGTGAATGTTCATACACTGTACCCTGTTTCTGAGGTAACACATTCGCATGTCACTTAAAACTTAGTGTAGAAAATTTTTTATTTAAAAAAAATTATAGAACACTTCCTGAAGGTACATAACTCTTTAAATCTAAAGTTTACATTGTACTCAATAGATAAAAAATGTGAACACACCAATACAAAGAGAGCTAGCAAATGTGAACATGGAGATAGCCGATGTCTTGACAGAGATTCTTCTGCTCAATGAAAATGAGGTGCGCGTCAGGCAGATGGAGAACGCCAAGAAAATGTCCATAACCCTTCTAATAGAGGACTACATCAGGCAAACACCTGTGTTTGAAGAAAGTCAAGCAGAATGGAATAATCTCTGCAAGTAAGAAAGTTGTCTGTAGCCTACTTTATGTTTGTTATGTGTTTATTACTAAACTTCATGGTGATCATGGTGTAATGTTATGTAGTTTTACAGGAATTAGAATTTTTATATAAAAAAAAATGAATTTTTTAAAAGTTTCATAAAAAGTATATTGAACTTCCTTTTAATATCAAAAGTGTAATACAGTATTTCATTCTGAAGCTTAATATATGGGTCAGCTTAGAAATTTACATAACCTTGTTATAAAATGTGTACTACTTGAACGTAGACCTGTAAAAACTTTCAGAACTGGTGGTGATGAAGCATTATCTCTGCTACAGAGTGCACAGAGTCTGAGCAGCTCAATACCCAGACTAAAAGCCAGGGTTTGTCTTCTGTGTAGTCCATGTTTTTGTTTTTTTTATGTATACTTCTCATTTCAGTCAATACTTTTTTTTATAAGAATTAAGTTCCAGAAACAACATCTTCATAATTTAATAAATATATTTAGATCTCAATGAACAAAAAAATGGAACCAGAACTCATCTATTGTGAATTCTGATTTAAAAAAAAATGTTTAAGTAACTAGAGTGTTTATGTGTTAATATAACAGATAATCCCCCTTTGAGCTATTATTCTAATGAATGCACAATGTTCTTTTTTGACCTGCAGTGTCAGGTAGCAATAGGTAAACTTCTGTATGTGGTGGGACAACAACATGCACCTGATCCACCTGCTACATGGATTGTTCATGATATTGTGAGTAGTCTTTGATGCTCTCCTGTTTAAAAGTTATATTTTATATATAATATTGTGAGTAGTCTATGATGCTCTCCTTTTTTAAAGTACATTTTATATATTATTGTGAGTAGTCTATGATGCTCTCCTGTTTAAAAGTTATATTTTATATATTATTGTGAGTAGTCTACAATGCTCTGTTTTTTAAAAGTTAAATTTTATATATATATATATATATATATATATATATATATATATATATATATATATATATATATATATATATATATATATATATATATATATATATATATATATATATATATATATAATTGTCATATTAAAGTTATTTATTAATTCAATTTTTTAAATTGCTTTATCCATTAGCTTCTGGTTCTATGTGTGTTATTATATTAAATATAACCATTATAAAAGTAAAAGAAGAATTGAGGCGCAAACTGCACACTAAGGGTGCATCCTTTGTCTCCCTAGGCAAAATGTTGACATCTCTTTTTTTATCCGTCATCCACAGGAGATCATGAGGATGCAGTTGGCTGTGGAAGAGGCTGAAGTAGCTGCAGCTATTGCAGATGATGGTGAAGATGAAGATGAACATAGCTCCAGTTCACAATCTAATGTGCTGAAGACTAATTCAAATATTGAGATTGATGAGAAAACACAGCAACGAGCAAACAAATGCCAAGAAGACATCATTAAGAAAAAGGTCTGAATTTCAAGTTTAAAAAATTAATTTAAAAATTAAAAATAATTTTCTAAGGTTAACAAGGCATATTAGCTGAAATACAATACTTAGATTTATTTATAAACAATATTTAGACATAAATTGTTATTTTGTAATGTGATAAACAGACAAAGATACAGAGATAGTCCTTGCAAAGAAAGTACAGTAGACCTATGTAAGATTCGCTTGATTCGCCCGGCTAATTTTGTATAACATAAATTGAAATTATAGTTATAAAAATGTAAATATTTAGTAAAGCTACCTGTCAGTACAATGATTTTTTTTCAACTGATAATTCTAGGAACAACATGAGTCAAGTAAATATTTCTTAATGTGTGCAAGTGAGTTCTTGGCTCACGGCTTAGCCTTAAGTTTACAGCATCAGTTTCTGGTAAGTTCTGCAATAATTTTTTTTTTATTAATATACAGCTCACAGTTGTTTCAGTTTTTATGGGACTTTACAAAAAGTTTTACAATATTAGCTGGGATCAGTTTTAGATTTGATAACTCTAATTGGGTTTTAAAATTGAATAAATATTATGTTAATTTTAAATGGATAATAATCATTTAGTTTAAAAATTAACCAATACAAAAAATGAAACCTAGGGGGAAAATGTGTATTAAATAAGTAAAAACATAATGGACACACTGTAGATAATTTAAAAATTTTGAACAGGACCTTGCTTCAATAGCTTCATATGAAATGGTTCAGATGTGTGGTCAGTATGACCCACCCACTGGGTCAATGATGCTTGCTCTACATCAGGTATGGTGGTCTGTCAATATTTCTAAATGTTAGGGTGTTCATGGTGTTAGAGACTTTGTTGAACTAGTAGAATTGTCTAGAGTTGTGGGGTGTCTAGAGTTGTGGGGGTGTCTAGAGTTTTTTGGGTGTCTAGGGTTGTGGGGTGTCTAGAGTTGTGGGTTGTCTAGAGTTGTGCACTGTGTCCAGTTTGTTGAACTAATACCATGGTCTCCATAGAGCTGTGTCTAGAATTTGTTGAACTAATACCATTGTCTTCATAGAGCTGTGAGGTGTCTATGGTGCTAGAGAGTTTGTGAGGTGTCCAGTTTGTTGAACTAATACCATGGTCTCCATAGAGCTGTGTCTAGAATTTGTTGAACTAATACCATTGTCTTCATAGAGCTGTGAGGTGTCTATGGTGCTAGAGAGTTTGTGAGGTGTCCAGTTTGTTGAACTAATACCATGGTCTCCATAGAGCTGTGTCTAGCTTGTTGAATTAATACCATTGTCTCTATAGAGCTGTGAGGTGACTATGGTGCTAGAGAGTTTGTGAGGTGTCCAGTTTGTTGAACTAATACCATGGTCTCCATAGAGCTGTGTCTAGTTTGTTGAACTAATACCATTGTCTCCATAGAGCTGTGTCTAGTTTGTTGAACTAATACCATTGTCTCCATAGAGCTGTGTCTAGCTTGTTGAACTAATACCATTGTCTCCATAGAGCTGTGTCTAGTTTGTTGAACTAATACCATTGTCTCCATAGAGCTGTGTCTAGCTTGTTGAACTAATACCATTGTCTCCATAGAGCTGTGTCTAGCTTGTTGAACTAATACCATTGTCTCCATAGAGCTGTGTCTAGTTTGTTGAACTAATACCATTGTCTCCATAGAGCTGTGTCTAGCTTGTTGAACTAATACCATTGTCTCCATAGAGCTGTGTCTAGTTTGTTGAACTAATACCATTGTCTCCATAGAGCTGTGTCTAGTTTGTTGAATTAATACCATTGTCTCCATAGAGCTGTGTCTAGCTTGTTGAACTAATACCATTGTCTCCATAGAGCTGTGTCTAGTTTGTTGAACTAATACCATTGTCTCCATAGAGCTGTGTCTAGCTTGTTGAATTAATACCATTGTCTCCATAGAGCTGTGTCTAGTTTGTTGAACTAATACCATTGTCTCCATAGAGCTGTGTCTAGCTTGTTGAATTAATACCATTGTCTCCATAGAGCTGTGTCTAGTTTGTTGAACTAATACCATTGTCTCCATAGAGCTGTGTCTAGCTTGTTGAATTAATACCATTGTCTCTATAGAGCTGTGAGGTGACTATGGTGCTAGAGAGTTTGTGAGGTGTCCAGTTTGTTGAACTAATACCATTGTCTCCATAGAGCTGTGTCTAGTTTGTTGAACTAATACCATTGTCTCCATAGAGCTGTGTCTAGTTTGTTGAACTAATACCATTGTCTCCATAGAGCTGTGAGGTGTCTATGGTGCTAGAGAGTTTGTTATTTGAGTCCCAGCCTGACCCGTCCACCTCTAAGCTGGCAGCCCTGATCCACCAGAAGAAACATTTGCTGAAAAATGACCTGAGGACCAACATGAGCACCAGCTCCATCTTGACAGAACTCAAGAACACTTTGAAAACTGACTGGCAGGTAGGAACTTCTTGACATTTTCTTTTCAATCTCTAAAACGAGTGTCTTACAGTTAGCCACACATGTATATTGATTGCTAGACAAAATATTTTCAGGATAGTCAGCCACACCCTTATCTAGATATTTAGCCAAACTATTCCTAATCTTGCCATAGCCACACTGTTCCCTATATTGCCCTAGCCCCATATATTGATATTGACTGACCCCAACCTATCAATTTAAATGGTCTGTAAAAAGCAAATTTTACAGTATCAGTCTACCGAATGAACCTGAATAAACCAATTTCCCATCTCCAGGCAGGTAAAAAGCTGGAGGTCAGCCCCAACTACACGGATCTACTCAAGGACTTTCCTGGCAACTACAACTTCATTGTTCTACAACACTCTCCTGACAAGTAGGTCCATCTTTAGAAACTTTTATTTAGCTCACAATTTTTTTTTTTTTGTTTTTGTTTGTGGCTTTGGAAAATCATCAAACTCTATTTTAACCCACTTCTAATGCAATGTTTTCCAGATACATTCATCTCCGATAACAATGCAAAAATCTATATATATTTTGCAGATAATTTTCTTCTATGTATTGCAAGCTAAGGATCGTGTTTTAAAAATCAAATTCTTTTAGTTGTTGTCTATGTTCATCTTCCTTTAGAATGAATTACTAAAATTAGAAAATAAAACAAATATACAAAACCTTCAAAATAATAAGCATTTGAATGTACTAAAAATAAGAAAACAAAACAAAATTCCTTTTTAATTATAGTTTTAGTCACTAAAATATATGAGGTCTCACGAGCAATCTGTTTTTATTTTTGTTTTTATTTGACAAACAGTACTTACTTGATAATACAATTGTTTTTACATGTTTAACAATGAATTTAAACTGATTTTAAAAAAGTATTTTGTCTTTTTACAGTAATAGTTTTAAAGTTTGAACACAAAAAAGTCAACCAATTTTCATTGTATTATATTTTAATACAATTGTTTTTACTCATTCTTTTATACTTGGTAGTAGATTCAATATTATTTAAGCATTTCTTTATCCTACAAATCTTTGATGTAAAGCACGTATTGTTATTTTTTGCAGGAAGTTTTTGTATGGTTCAGTCCTAGATAAACCAAAAGGTCCAGTTCTGGCTACTGGTAAATCTAAAGATAAATCAAGTACGTGCCTGTTTATTTGTTTCAACATTTATCTTAATGATTAAATCTTATGGTAAATCTAACTTAAATCCAGTACATGCCTGTTTATTTGTTTTAACATTTATCTTATGACATTTGCCATATTTATGTGGTTATGACCATAAAACCAACTAAAGATATATTTATATATATATTATAATGTAACAGCTGGTGAAGTGTTTCAACAGTTGTATTTGAACTAGACCCTGGCAACAATTTTGACCACTAGGGAAGATGAACAAGACATAAAAGTTTTTCTAACAAGCACAGTATAATCTGTGTAGCAACATCTAAATTAAATGCTCCGACTTGTAAATGTTTTAGATAATACCTGAAACAGTCAAGTCTTAATTTTTTTTCAAACTAAATTTATATTTTATGGTGTTTGAAATTTTAATTGGAACTGATTTTCCTTAGTGTGAGTAAATTTTTCTTGAAATAAAAAATTAGATGCGGAAGACAAAAAAGCGAAAGAACTAAAGACAGAATTAGATGCTGTGCCAATCCCAGAAGTTGTTGGTATATCTCATATGTTAAGATTAGAACAAGTTCATATTATATTCACTTTGTTCATTCACCTAAAAAAATTTTGGTGCTCCACAAGTGTTTAGTTTTCAACAAATTTATGTTGTGTTCACTTTGTTCATTCACTGAACAAATTTTTTTATAGTTTTTTGAAGAGTGTTTAGTTTGGGACAAGTTTATGTGTTCACTCTGTTCATTCACTGAATCAAATTTCATTGTTTGACCCCTTTCAACTCAAGTTTTATAAAATTGAGTTTTTTTTAAAAAACCTATCCAAAGCTTATGCATTTTTTTTTACTAAACTGTACTAACTTTAAGTTCAATCTGTTAAAGTAAAAAAGTGTCTTTAAAACAATATAATTTGTCACATTGAAAAAAAAATTGAACCATAACATCTGAAAGTTTTTTTATTGCAATTCTTTCATTTTAAATGAGACTATGACTGAAAACTTAATTTTACAATTTTGTTTTGGTAAGACGTAAGCAGGGCAAGGTTGTTTGGCAGCTCTACTCAGTACTCAGCCCTCCAAGATATTCTAGCACAGCTGAACGTTTACAGACAGCAGCAACAGAGTCTGCTTCTAAAGAAAGAATATCAGCGCTCACAAGTTGCTCTCAGAGAAAAGATGTTGGAGAATGTTGAGGAAGACCAAAAAATATCTTTGAAGGTTGGAAACATGAAAGATAAATAAAATATTCATCATATTTTTCACATTTTTGCCCAGGATATATTGGGCCATAATTAATATTAGGTTGTCTTTAATTATCGTAATTTGTTTTGTAATTTAAACTTTCTAATTAAAGGCTCCACTGGATTACAAGGAAGAGGAAAAAAATCTGGACAACATGTTCCAAGAGATTATCAAGGCCATGAACCAGTACTTGAAAAAAGTTCTTGAACCTGTCTGCAACTCTTTGAGGTACTGGCATACAGATATCAAGATAGTATTTTCAGAATGTTTTTGTAGTCCAGATTTATATATATCTGAAATACTTTATTTTGCTTAAATAGATGGTTAAACTTCAAAATGTAAAATAATATGGCAGATGTGTCTAATGATAACTGATTTTATGTATCAAAATTGGCTTCTAACATTTTATCCATTTTCACGCACTCTTTTTGACTCTTAGAACACAAAGCCCAAATTATTCCTTCACAGTATTAATCACACTGGATTAAAAACTAGTAATTTGCAAAGCTATGTCTTCAAAAAAATGAAATGTAGTGAATAAAGTAAAATACTTCCTGGTGCTGTGTGACATCACATACTGCCAACTGTGTGATTAATATTTGAAATAATACACATCACCTAAATCACATAATGTTTTTTTTTATCTACAAACAGCTTTAGCCCCTTAGACATATCTTAACCCTATGTCAACTGTTTTACGATCACCCAATGCTTTATTAACTAGCTACTTCAATCCCTTAGACCAGGGGTCGGCAACCTGCGGCTTGCAAGCGGCATGCGGCTCTTTTGATGTCAAGGTGTGGCTCTTCAGCTCCATGCACAAATACTAATAATTATTTTATTTTATTTTAAAACTCATAAAATTATTGGTCTGCAACACTCGGTAATGAACCAGATAATAATAAATTTAAACAATAAATACTCGCTATTCTATTAGAATATTTAGTTTCTCCATTTTTCAATGTACTTCATTATTTTCTAAAACTGAGTTATTACAATTTAAACATAGCCTGTACTTGGACCATATTTATCGGGGCACAGGTTTACCTTCACTACGGCCCAGCGCGCCATAGGGCGTGTTGTATGAAAGCCTTGAGTTAAATCACCACCTAAGTGTCGGGGACAGAGAGTGGCGCTCTTGTGAACCCGATTACAAAATCGCAGGGGCGTCACGTTCAGCTCCTAGATCTGTTTAATCATTGAATGTCGTGTACCGCATTATCAATATTGTAGGGTGCTCCTTAAAACTTACGTAGGCGTGTAGTGCTCGCGGGATAGCCCTGGGCTCCAAAATGCACCCTGCAGAGAATATAAACCTAGGCGACATGGTGTTCGCGGTAAGCCTGGGGCGCCTGATTCGATAATTGCTGCTCATCCTGCAAGTGAGCCTGGGTCTCTTCGGGTCGCGCTATCGACGAGGTGTTGGCTGCTGCGCCTGTTGCAGTTTTGCCGCTGAATATAATAATACCCCTTACCCACTATGTAGGAGGCCCGATTAAAGGATGCCAAGTGCTAACATATCCGCTCTGGAACTATGGGCGCCAAAAATTGTATTGACGGAAATCGCACCCTCCCAGGCGCTGCCCATAAGAATTTTTTTTTTGCAGAAACCTCTCCTGGAGTGTTCTCATCAACTCCACAAAGTTTCATGACGATCGGATAAATAAAAAGTGTCAATCCGCAATCAACTTTAATTGTCATAAAACAAATCGCTCCCTGCCGGGGCGCCACCCCTGCGAATTTGATTTTTTTTTTACAGATCACTCGCCAGGAGTATTCTCAACAACTTTCTAATATATATATATATATATATATATATATATATATATATATATATATATATATATATATATATATATATATATATATATATATACCTATACCTATACAAAGATCTTAATAGTAATATTGAAATTAAAATGTTATTGGCTCTTTAAAAGTTGGGAAATGTTGTAAATTGTGAATTTTGGCTCTTCTGTCTCAAAAGGTTGCCCACCCCTGTTCTATATGACACAGCAATGTTGCAACTTGATAGATATGTATTATACCGGTTGGTTTTTTTTTGTTACTTCCCATATACTAGTTTATACAAATAAGGGAAACAACTTAAATTATGTTATCAAATTGACAAAAAATACCAATACCCCAGTGGAAATATAATAGTTATCTATATCCTTGTTGAGTTTTATTTCTTTTCTATAAGTATTAATAAAATTTATGTACTAATTTTGTCTGTCTTTAAAAGTTTATTGATATTAATAGAAAAAAATACCCCTAATTAAATTACGAAACTGGTAATTATGTAAGATAATTTCGCCTTAATAAAATGAATTCCTTATTTGTATTCGATACCGTTGTAGCTCTCGTCTAGATCACTTTCTAAAATTATTAAGAAAAGATTTCTTGTGTTAACCAAATTACTTGCAGGCAGGGGTCGGTAACCTAACCTGTGGCTCGCTTGCATGAGTTGCATGCTGCTAACCTGTGGCTCGCTTGCATGAGTTGCATGCTGCTAACCTGTGGCTCGCTTGCATGAGTTGCATGCTGCTAACCTGTGGCTCGCTTGCATGAGTTGCATGCTGCTAACCTGTGGCTCGCTTGCATGAGTTGCATGCTGCTAACCTGTGGCTCGCTTGCATGAGTTGCATGCTGCTAACCTGTGGCTCGCTTGCATGAGTTGCATGCTGCTAACCTGTGGCTCGCTTGCATGAGTTGCATGCTGCTAACCTGTGGCTCGCTTGCATGAGTAGCATGCTGCTAACCTGTGGCTCGCTTGCATGAGTAGCATGCTGCTAACCTGTGGCTCGCTTGCATGAGTTGCATGCTGCTAACCTGTGGCTCGCTTGCATGAGTAGCATGCTGCTAACCTGTGGCTCGCTTGCATGAGTTGCATGCTGCTAACCTGTGGCTCGCTTGCATGAGTTGCATGCTGCTAACCTGTGGCTCGCTTGCATGAATTGCATGCGGTTCTTTTGATGTCAGTATGCCGCTCTCTAGTTCTATAATAATTATATTCTTTTATTATAGAAACTAAAAAAAAATTATACTGTAAAAACAAAAACTTTAAACGAAATTAAAAAAAACAAAACAATGAGAATAGGTGGAATAGAGTGTATATGGACAGTTGACAGCCTAGGGCATTAGGCATTAGGCCCAGCCCCACAACTATGCTGTGGCCAGCTCTGTGGCAATGGTTCCAAGCTTTCCACTACCGAAGTGCACATACAAATGTTAGTGGCTCTTTAAAGTCTGGGAAATTTTGTAAATTGTAACTTTTGGCTCTTCCGTTTCAAAAGGTTGCCGACCCCTGCCTTAGACACATATTAACCCAATATCACTGTTTTCATGTCACTAAATGTTTTATTAACTAGCAACTTGAACCCATTAGGCACAACTTAAGCCTATGTCAACTGTCACCTAATGTTTGATCTTCTAGCACAAATTAACCCTATGTCAACTGTTTTCAGGTCACCCAATGTGCTATCTACCAGTAACTTTAACCCTATGTCAACTGTTTTCAGGTCACCCAATGTGCTATCTACCAACAACTTTAACCCCTTAGACCCTCCAGCAAAAGATAAAAGCTCAGTGAAAGATCCCTCTGCCCAGAATGAATGTATTGTTCTACTTGTTGACCCTGATTTGATGCAGCTCCCTCTGGAGGCTTGCAGTTACCTCCAACTTGTGGAGAATGTCTCCTCCATATCTAGAGACTTCTCCATACAGGTTTTAAGAAAACGTAATCAGGAAGAAAAGAATGGTAACTACAATTTTTATACATTATTAAACTGGATTTTTAATACATTGTTCTAAGCTCAATTTAAGTTACTTCATTTAAAATTAAAATTATTGTTGTTTTAAAAAAAAATGTATTTTTTAAATTTTATTTTCCTACATTTGACCAATACTTTTGTTATTACAATACACAGATGATCTTAAGGATGGCAAGAAGAAAGCAGCTAAAGAAAGTAGCACTGCTGTTTCACGTATTGTAGGACTGAAGGATGTCAAGCAGAAACAAGCGAAAATTGTATGTCTTCATCACATTTGACATTCTGTGAAACTTGCATTTATTCCCTTGAATATTTTTTTTTTCTAGCAAAAACCCTACCCTATCAAATAAATGACAGAATATTTTGAATATCAACCTAGAAATGAATACAGTTTATTGATTTATAAGTATTCAATTTACTGTCTTCACTATTTACTTCATCAGCCATAGAGGCTACACTTTAAATATTCTAGACTAAGCTCTTAAACAAATTTTAAATGTTTGTAACCTCAAATAATGAATGAAACAGAGTGACTCTCTTTAAAACATGTTTATCATTTTGTGTAGAATGTAACAGTTGATGCATGCACTAAAAAAAACGTACAGCAGAATAAGTGTGGAATTAAAACAGTTTATTGAAATAATTGCTGTGAAAATAAAACAGTTTATTTAAATAATTTGTTATCTCTTTGCAGGTGCCACTAAATCGTCAAGTTCAGCCATGGCAAGCTGAAGTCAACACAAACTTCTTCAGATGTATCCTTATCCCATGTTGATATTTGACTAAGTTACATCCCATGTTGATATTTGACTAAGTTACATCCCATGTTGATATTTGACTAAGTTACATCCCATGTTGATATTTGTCCAAGTTACATCCCATGTTGATATTTGTCCAAGTTACATCCCATGTTGATGTTTGTCCAAGTTACATCCCATGTTGATATTTGACTAAGTTACATCCCATGTTGATATTTGTCCAAGTTACATCCCATGTTGATATTTGACTAAGTTACATCCCATGTTGATATTTGACTAAGTTACATCCCATGTTGATATTTGTCCAAGTTACATCCCATGTTGATATTTGACTAAGTTACATCTCATGTTGATATTTGTCCAAGTTACATCCCATGTTGATATTTGACTAAGTTACATCTCATGTTGATATTTGACTAAGTTACATCCCATGTTGATATTTGACTAAGTTACATCCCATGTTGATATTTGACTAAGTTACGCTGCAGGCTAGAAAACTAGATGTAAACATTTTTTGTTCAGAATTGTTAAACAAATTTCTTGACCAAATATAGATATTGTTGATCCTTTCTTAGATTGTTCTGAGTTAGAGAGCAATAAGCCGGTAGAAGTTTTTAACACACTCATGCAGACATACGAGCAGCAGTTCACATCCAGGTGGCTTGGCATTCCAGGCACAGACCATACACCAAGGTCAGCTGAGAGAAATCTTCAAGAAGTTTTAAAATTCTAAATTCTTTGGGAGTTATGGAACAAAAGATTAAATAGACAACTATTTCAGATTAAAAAAAGTTATATATAGATAGTATATATATATATATATATATATATATATATATATATAGATATATATATATATATATATATATATATATATATATATATATATATATATGTATATATATATATATATATATATATATATATATAGATATATAGATATATAAAGTTTTGGCTACAATTAGTTGGTTGTTTCATTTTATTTGCTTAGGATTGTGTATATTATTTGTACGTTTGTCTGCTGAAATGTTGGTTTAGTTTATTCTAAAAAAAAATGGTGTTTGTTGATCTTCAGTGTTGGAGAGTGGGAGATCTATATGTGTGACAGCTCTGCCTTCATTTTCTATGGTCTACAGAGATTCCTTTCTTACCTCCCTCCAAATAAACTTCCTGCACTAAACATCCCCGGTGAGTTGTCTTCTAATAATTAACAGTATTTTCCATAACCTTTCTTTCTGATATAAGTGATAATTAATTTTTTATTCTCATAAGTTAATTGGCAGTTTTCAACATATAAATCATAATGAAAAATGGCAATATTTTTTGTGGCATTCCAGATTGTGGCATACTTTTCACATTTGACCTGGCCGAGACCGCAAAAAGTTTCCAGCGTCAGAGTAAATTAGATATCCTCAAAACGTATGTCATACACATTTTTGTTGTAAATTATATATTCTTAAAATGTATGTCATACACATTTATGTAGTAAATTATATATTCTCAAAATGTATGTCATACACATTTATGTAGTAAATTATATATTCTCAAAATGTATGTCATACAGAATTTTTAGAGTAAAATAGATAATCAGAAAACCTATCTTGAAAAGATGCATGAAAGAGGCCCCAGTTGATTATTTCTTACAAATTGTTCTACAGTCCTGTGTCCTTAAGCCTAGAGGGCCCAGTTGATTATTTCTACAAATTGTTCTTCAGTCCTGTGTCCTTAAGCCTAGAGGCCCAGTTGATTATTTCTTACCAATTGTTCTACAGTCCAGTGTCCTTAAGCCTAGAAGCCCCAGTTGATTATTTCTTACCAATTGTTCTACAGTCCAGTGTCCTTAAGCCTAGAAGCCCCAGTTGATTATTTCTTACAAATTGTTCTACAGTCCAGTGTCCTTAAGCCTAGAGGACCTAATTGATTATTTCTTACAAATTGTTCTACAGTCCAGTGTCCTTAAGTCTAGAGGCCCCAGTTGATTATTTCTTACAAATTGTTCTACAGTCCAGTTTCATTAAGCCTAGAAGCCCCAGTTGATTATTTCTTACAAATTGTTCTACAGTCCAGTGTCCTTAAGTCTAGAGGCCCCAGTTGATTATTTCTTACAAATTGTTCTACAGTCCAGTGTCCTTAAGTCTAGAGGCCCCAGTTGATTATTTCTTACAAATTGTTCTACAGTCCAGTGTCCTTAAGCCTAGAAGCCCCAGTTGAGCTGGCCATGCTAGCCACTCTAGCAGGCGTCAAGTGCATCATTGGCAACCAGTGGCACACCACACTAGAAGACAACTCTGGCAAGATTGAGAAAACAATGGAATGTAAGGGATAACTTTTGTATTCAATTTTTTGTGTGTTTTAAATTTGTCTTTTATGGCTCACATAATTTAGCCTATGTAAGCATTTTACAGTTGTGTAAAAAAGATAAACATTTTTAAGTTTATTTTAAAATTAAAGGACATCACCGGATATTATACCAAGTTGTTAGTTTACAGAATTTGTGGGGTGTAAATGAAACTTAATTTTAAAATGAAAAACCACATTGACTAAATTATTTAAATTAAAGCTACATTAGCAACTTTAGGGTCAATCTATTACTTCAATGGTTAATAACTGTTAATGTTAAAGACTTCTTTTATTATTCCTAGTCCAAAGTTTTGTACATTAGTTAAACCAAGACCACAGCTAAAATGCAATTGTTTTTGAACAAATATTTTTCCAGATTTGCTCAAAAGGGGCTATACATCTGGCCAAGCACTTTTCTACCTCCAGAATCCGGAGATCAGAGAAGCAATGGACAGGGAAGAAAAGTTGTTGTCAGAGATCCCAGCTAAGCCAGCAGGTAAACTATAGTGTTGTAGAAGGACCAAGCTCTAGAATTTATTTCAGGAACTGGGTGTATATGGCGTGAACAAGTCAGTATTTCATGGTTATCAGTCCTATGTATTCACTACTAAAACTATGGACTGTGTGGTGGGATAGTAGAGAGCAAGACTGCTAATAAGAAAGTCTTAAGTTTGGATCCTGCACCATGTCCCTGAGTCCACCCAGCTCTAATTTGTACCAAGCTAATAATAACTACAGAGAAGGCACTGTGCGTTGATCTGATCACACTATCCCTATATACTGAGGTTGCAGAAACAGATGAACTCTACTTCCTCTGCTTTATTCACCACCAGCTCCAAATAAGATAACCCTACTAAGATTGTTTCAATAGCAAGTTAATTGTAAATACTATAGAGCTTTATGTTATTTGATAGTTATGGACCTTAAAGCTATTTTAATAGCTGGTGCTTTATGCTATTTTGATAACAATTAAGCTTGATGTTATTGAATAGCCATTGGACTGAAAGCTTTTGTTATAGGGCTTCATTTTATTCAAATAATTATGGAGGAGTAATGGAGAAATATGGTGATTCATGTTTTTGAAGGAAAGAAAAATGAACTCTTGTAGATGAAAAACAAGACCACTCCTGAGATACCATGAACATTAACTCTGTCTAAAGAGCAATAGCTCACCAATTTCACCCTATACTCTAGTTAAAATTGCTTTGATTACTGGCAGATTCTCTTAGCTCAAAAGAGCTACAACACAGCATATTATTTGATTACTCTGTACTTACCCAAATTCCAACTACATGGTTATTTATTGATGTAAAACTGTGTGGATTGGAATATTTGTATTGATGCAATACTTACTGGATTGGGATATTTGTGGTCATGTATTGATGCAATGCTTAGTGGATTGGGATATTTGTGGTCATGTATTGATGCAATACTTACTGGATTGGGATATTTGTGGTCATGTATTGATGCAATGCTTAGTGGATTGGGATATTTGTGGTCATGTATTGATGCAATACTTACTGGATTGGGATATTTGTGGTCCTGTATTGATGCAATGCTTAGTGGATTGGAATATTTGTGGTCCTGTATTGATGCAATGCTTAGTGGCTTGGGATATTTGTGGTCATGTATTGATGCAATGCTTAGTGGATTGGAATATTTGTGGCCATGTATTGATGCAATGCTTAGTGGATTGGGATATTTGTGGTCATGTATTGATGTAATGCTTAGTGGATTGGAATATTTGTGGCCATGTATTGATGCAATGCTTAGTGGATTGGGATATTTGTGGTCATGTATTGATGCAATACTTAGTGGATTGGGATATTTGTGGTCATGTATTGATGCAATACTTACTGGATTGGGATATTTGTGGTTATGTATTGATGCAATACTGTATGGATTGGAATATTTTACCATTCATTGTTTTTTTCCAATCAGAGTAATGTAGGAAATTTTTCCTCATTCACTTGCTTGATCCTCTATTTTTACAATTTTTAATTAGATGAAAAAGTGAGAAGAAAATCCATTGTCTCAAATCTGTCAACAGGTAGGGGGTTGTTGCAGTTATGATAAACTGTGTCTGTAATAATTAGATAGCTCTTTGGGAGCTAATATCAACAAAATGGGATTGTCAATTCGTTAGCTGTAGTTAATAAAATAATCACTAAAGTAACTATTCATTTAAAAGTTTTTTTAAAACATCCTCATTCTACACAAGTTGTATATATTAAACAAATAGGTTACTAAGGTGGAAATTGAGAGATTAGCTTGATGTAAACAAACCTTGAACCAATTTAGTTAGGGTGAGGTTGGAGGTCCACACTTAACATTACAGCTTGTTTCAGGAACTTATCATAGTAGGGCTAAACAAGAAGCACAATTGCTATCATTCTTATGAAGTCCACTCTAAAACATGTTTTTATGTGTTATTTTGTGACTTTTTAATATTTTATTGTTCTTTCACTACTTATTGTTTTTCACAATTTATTTTTTTCATCATTTATTGTTTTTCATCATTTATTGTTTTTCACCATTTATTGTTTTTTCACAAATTATTGTTTTCCACCTATTATTGTATTTCACCATTCATTGTATTTCACCACTTATTGTATTTCACCTTTTATTGTATTGCATCATTTATTGTAATGCAAAAACATTTCACCTCATTCAGTCTTTGATATTCTATTTTTAATTTGTTTCTCAGATGATAAACCAAGAAGAAAATCCAATGCCTCGAATCAATCAGGTAGGGAGTTTTTAAAAATCACAAATATATAAATCATATCTATAATTCTTCTTTTTCTACTTATTTAAAGTATTGAATGCAATACACAACACAATTAGTATTACTTGTCAAATGTTATGTGACATATTGCCTGTTAACTCTCAGCCTGCTTTTCTTTTGTTTTCATTCCCTTTGTCTATCTAAGGGCAAACTACTAGGCAGCAGTTGTGTGACTGTGGGATATATATATATATATATATATATATATATATATATATATATATATATATATATATATATATATATATATATATATATATATATATATATATATATATATATATATATATATATATATATATATATATATATATATATATATATATGTATATATATATATATATATATTATTGGTATCTCTGTAGACATTAGTGTTAGCACATACCCTAATCTTAACCATGTGACCATGTAAAGCAAAGCTGATAGTATCAGTTTGATTACTAAACATTTTCTAGAAATATTCATCATCAACTTTTCCGTTTGTGAGTTAGTTACCCATAAGAGCTGGGTGGACTCATAGACATTCTACTGATTAAAACTCAAGACTTTTGGTTTATCACTCTAGCTCTCTACTGCTAGGCCATGCCATCCCAATATCCCAGTAATAATAATATATCAACCATTTTACAACACTCATTGTTTTTGTCTACAAATCTCACAAAGAACATTTTCGTGGTATTCAGTTTTATCTTTTATTTTTACTCTGTTTTTAAAGATGATAATCCAAGAGGAAAATCCATTGCTTTAAACCTACTATCAGGTAATTGTTAGTTACTATTATTTTAAAAAACTATATCAGCATCAAATTTGATAGTTGTTAAGCCAAAAACAGTATAAAAAATAAATACAAATTTTAAAGGGAGTTCGTAATAATATAAAATAACAGTATATATAAAATGCCCAGCTTATAAAACAGATATTAAAATATTCTCATTCTATGCAAGTTGAATTATCCAGGAACACCTACTGAAATAAAACCTGTTTTTTTCTCTCAATAAACTAGAAACTCCTGCTGAAATAAAACATGTTTTTTCTCAATAAACCAGAAACTCATGCTAAAATAAAACCTGTTTTTTCTCTCAATGAACTAGAAACTCATGCTGAAATAAAACCTGTTTTTTCTCTCAATGAACTAGAAACTCATGCTGAAATAAAACCTGTTTTTTCTCTCAATGAACTAGAAACTCATGCTGAAATAAAACCTGTTTTTTCTCTCAATGAACTAGAAACTCATGCTGAAATAAAAACATGTTTTTTTTCTTCTCAATGAACTAGAAACTCATGCTGAAATTAAACCTGTTTTTTCTCTCAATGAACTAGAAACTCATGCTGCAATAAAACCTGTTTTTTCTCTCAATGAACTAGAAACTCATGCTGAAATAAAAACATGTTTTTTTTTCTTCTCAATGAACTAGAAACTCATGCTGAAATTAAACCTGTTTTTTCTCTCAATGAACTAGAAAATCATGCGGAAATAAAAACATGTTTTTTTTTCTCAATTAACTAGAAACTCATGCTGAAATAAAACCTGTTTTTTCTCTCAATGAACTAGAAACTCATGCTGAAATAAAAACCTGTTTTTTCTCTCAATGAACTAGAAACTCATGCTGAAATTAAACCTGTTTTTTCTCTCAATGAACTAGAAACTCATGCTGAAATTAAACCTGTTTTTTCTCTCAATGAACTAGAAACTCATGCTGAAATAAAAACATGTTTTTTTTCTTCTCAATGAACTAGAAACTCATGCTGAAATTAAACCTGTTTTTTCTCTTAATGAACTAGAAACTCATGCTGAAATAAAACCTGTTTTTTCTCTCAATGAACTAGAAACTCATGCTGAAATAAAAACATGTTTTTTTTCTTCTCAATGAACTAGAAACTCATGCTGAAATTAAACCTGTTTTTTCTCTCAATGAACTAGAAAATCATGCGGAAATAAAAACATGTTTTTTTTTCTCAATTAACTAGAAACTCATGCTGAAATAATACCTGTTTTTTCTCTCAATGAACTAGAAACTCATGCTGAAATAAAAACCTGTTTTTTCTCTCAATAAACTAGAAACTCATGCTGAAATAAAACCTGTTTTTTCTCTCAATGAACTAGAAACTCATGCTGAAATAAAAACATGTTTTTTTTCTTCTCAATGAACTAGAAACTCATGCTGAAATTAAACCTGTTTTTTCTCTCAATGAACTAGAAAATCATGCGGAAATAAAAACATGTTTTTTTTTCTTAATTAACTAGAAACTCATGCTGAAATAAAACCTGTTTTTTCTCTCAATGAACTAGAAACTCATGCTGAAATAAAAACCTGTTTTTTCTCTCAATGAACTAGAAACTCATACTGAAATTAAACCTGTTTTTTCTCTCAATGAACTAGAAACTCATGCTGAAATAAAAACATGTTTTTTTTCTTCTCAATGAACTAGAAACTCATGCTGAAATTAAACCTGTTTTTTCTCTCAATGAACTAGAAACTCATGCTGAAATAAAACCTGTTTTTTCTCTCAATGAACTAGAAACTCATGCTGCAATAAAACCTGTTTTTTCTCTCAATGAACTAGAAACTCATGCTGAAATAAAAACATGTTTTTTTTCTTCTCAATGAACTAGAAACTCATGCTGAAATTAAACCTGTTTTTTCTCTTAATGAACTAGAAACTCATGCTGCAATAAAACCTGTTTTTTCTCTCAATGAACTAGAAACTCATGCTGCAATAAAACCTGTTTTTTCTCTCAATGAACTAGAAACTCATGCTGAAATAAAAACATGTTTTTTTTCTTCTCAATGAACTAGAAACTCATGCTGAAATTAAACCTGTTTTTTCTCTTAATGAACTAGAAACTCATGCTGAAATAAAACCTGTTTTTTGTCTCAATGAACTAGAAACTCATGCTGAAATAAAAACATGTTTTTTTTCTTCTTAATGAACTAGAAACTCATGCTGAAATTAAACCTGTTTTTTCTCTTAATGAACTAGAAACTCATGCTGAAATTAAACCTGTTTTTTCTCTCAATGAACTAGAAAATCATGCGGAAATAAAAACATGTTTTTTTTTCTCAATTAACTAGAAACTCATGCTGAAATTAAACCTGTTTTTTCTTTCAATTAACTAGAAACTCATGCTGAAATTAAACCTGTTTTTTCTCTCTATGAACCAGAAACTCATGCTGAAATAAAATATGTTTTTTCTCTCAATGAACTAGAAACTCCTGCTCAAGACAAAAGAAAACAATCTGTTGGTAGCTCAAAAGAAAGTAGGGGAAATTCTGCAGAAGTCAAAAACCAAAAAACGACACAGAAGACAGCATTTAACACAGTGTGTTATGGCATGCCAAACTTGTTGATCACACAGTAGAAGGATTTATATTTTTCTTAAACAGTTTAAATTTTCTTTTATAATGCTGATCTGTAAATAAGATGAAAGTTGAACTATGTTAGTGCTGTTAACAGTTGAGCCATTTCGTAACCTATTTTTCTATTATTTCACAAAATATAAAAATATTCATGTTAGTGATAACTATGCTTTTTGTGTGCTTGATGCTAAATATTTCATTTTCAAATATGAATAAACTCAGATACATAACTCTTATATTTTGAATTGAATTAATTATTTTTTACAAATGTTATTTTTTAAAATTATAATTTAAAAATACTATTAATACTGTATTTTAGAAAAAAAATTGTTTGAATAGTTCTTGGTTACTTTTCAGTTGATTTTTCATTTCATTTGTAGTACTTAAATTAATTTATGTTGAATAAAAAACAGTAATTTTGCTTCAGATATGAAATAAAACAAACATAAGATAATTGTAGTAATAACATTTTAATTTTGAAATATAATTTTCATTAAACAAAATCCTTAAAATTGAGTTATACAATTGTGATAAAAAAAAATAGTATTTTGTTGAGATATACAACTGTGATTAAACAACAGTATTTTGTTACAATATTTAAGAGTTCAACGCAGATAGAAATACACTTTCCCACTACAACAGTATTAACTGTGTCTTATATATGTAATGACTATGGTATATATTTGAATGCTACTTATTATTATAATTGTTTTCTCCTATTTATTTAATAAAAATGTATCTAGAATTAAAAATTTGTGTTATTTTTTAAGTACATAATAATTAAATCCAATCTAATTTAAGTAACTCTCTAGACCAAGACAAAAAACTACACTACAAAGTTGATTCTTTTTTGGTAATAATACAATATATTTTTGAAAGGTATACTTTAAAAGTATGTCTTTGAGATAAAAGTAAAAATCAACATCATTAAAAATCTCACATTTTTAAAGTAATTATTTGCTAATATTTAAGAACTGTTATTAATAAGACAGTATTATATTTCTTTTTTAAATTTTTTTTTTTTTGCATACAAGAATTATTTTGCATAAAATAGTCCAGCAGGAATTATTTCCCATTTTTATATCAAGGACAATAATTGTTAGAAAAAAAAAAGGCTGTAATTTAAAACTTAGCATTATAATTCTACACTGGAAAATAATTTGTGGTCTTAATTTATTGTTGAAATATTTAAAAAAATATTTAAATTAATATTCTACTAAGAAAACTATTTGTAATAATGCAGTTACAAATATATTAGCATGAATCACATAGATAAATATCACAATACTATAAATATTCATAAACAATTCACAAATACCAAAATTTAAAAAAATATTTCATTTTTCATGTCTACAACTAAATTATAGTATTCAATTTTAGCCCAAAGCTATATTTGTAACAGTACATAGGTAAATTAAAAAATATACAGTGAATCAATATTTTGCTGATTATAAAGCAAGTGAGTCCACTTATTAAAGATGAATAAATTAACAACATTAATAAATGCATGTGCTTTGAATAAATGACAACAAACTTGATTAATTTAACAAAATTATTAAATAACCAGTTAAAGATGGTAGTAAGAAGACAAATATTTGAATAAATAAATATAAACAACTGGACTGTGACCAAGCCATGTTGGTTTGTGAACCAGAGCACTCAGACCAAAGATGTACAACACACAGCACAGTAGAAGCTTGCTGTATTATCAACAGTATAACCATACACGACTGTATTATCAACAGTATAACCATATACCAGCTGTGTTATCAACAGTGTAACCATATACCAGCTGTATTATCAACAGTATAACCATATACCAGCTGTATTATCAACAGTATAACCATATACCAGCTGTGTTATCAACAGTGTAATCATACACAGATGTATAACAATAGTATAACCAAACATGGCTGTGTCATCAACATTATTATCATAAATGGTTGTTTCATCAAAGTATAATAATACACAGCTTTTTCATCAACTGATAATGGTCAAATGAGGAGCAATACACAAAAAGCATTTTTTTTTAGAAAACTGAATATAATGAATTATTGTTATAAGATACTGTTATATGGTTATAAGTACAGAAAAAAAATCATCATTGTTCAGAATTGTAATGGATTTTAAAAACTTTAAAAGCCCAAAATATTCTTATTGCACAAACATAATATAAGCCCACAAGATTCCCAATTAGACACCAAATCTACAAGATTCCCTTTACCAAAAACACCATCTTCACAAGATTCCCCTGACCAAAAGACACCATCTTCACAAAATTCCCCTGACCAAAGGACACACCATCTTCACAAGATTCCCTTGACCAAAAGACACACCTTCTTCACAAGATTCCCTTGACCTAAAGACACCATCTTCACAAGATTCCCTTGACCAAAAGACACACCATCTTCACAAGATTCCCTTGACCAAAAGACACACCATCTTCACAAGATTCCCTTGACCAAAAGACACACCATCTTCACAAGATTCCTTTGACCAAAAGACACACCATCTTCACAAGATTCCCCTGACCAAAAGACACACCATCTTCACAAGATTCCCTGGAGAAAACAGCAAATGACAGCAGCAATGAGAGTTAGGATGGAAGAAAGCTGGGCTCTGTTTCCATGGTTACAAGCATCTTTATCACAGCTAAGTATACAGCCTCTCATTCTTTTATTGTTGTATTGGATAACTTTCATCCATCCACAGTGGCTCTGTCTTCCAATCTCTGTCTCGGAGTTGGTTCCGCCATCATCCACCACACAGCTCCGCACCACAATCGTGAAATTTATTTTTGCTGTTGAACAAGAAGTTGCTGTTAGTTTATTATTAAATGATTGAATGAATTTGGTTTTAAACATTTTTAATTTATTTATTGACCTAAAAACATTCAAGTGTAGTAGACAGTTTCAAAACAACTGTAACATTAAATAACTAACAAAAACCTTATTTTAAATATAACAATTTCATATATAATTAGCTAGAACACTTAAAATATGCAGTATTCTTTTTAAAAATTTCAATAACTAATCTGAAATTTTTTAAAAATATTATAATTCTATCCTGTAATATATTATATTTACATTCTTTACAAAATATTAATCTCATTAATTAAATTAATTGTATGAGTCAATTTTTATTAACCTCACTCTAATTTACTCTAAACTAAAGGATATAGATCTAGTACTAACTATTATTAATTTTTTTAGTATAAATATTAAATTTATTTAATATTAGGGGCCAAAATAAATATTGTATTTTTATTATGTAGGCCTATTGAAATACATTTTTTAATTAATTTTTTAATCACTTTCATGGACCAACATTTGTTATGTATGGTTATAGCTTTGAAAACTTTTTTAATTGCGATAAATGAATTCACATTGAAAAATTCAATAAAGTTATTTAAAATCTGGAGCTATCTCACCATCTTCTGCGACCATTTTAATGCATTGAGTAGCGGGGAACTCTCCAACCCGCCCTCTACGAGAGGCCCAGCAGTCGTCCCGGTAAAACTTGCCAGTGTTGTTGAATGTGTCCTCACAATCTGGTTCGTTGTGGTTGATTGACGTGCACACAAAACAACCAATCGCATCAACTGAGGAACACATTTAGAAAGATTTTATTAACTAGGCTACATAGTTGGGGTCATCCACAAATGACGTCACGGTTTTTGGACGATTTTTACCTCCCCCTCCCCTCCGTCACACGTCGTCACAAAAAGCCAGACCCCCTCCTAAAATGACGTCACACCTCAGCCTACAACCCCCCCCCCCACTCAAAATTGCAGTTGAATTTTTTTTAAACATCGATATTTTTCTAAACTCTTGTCTGAACTCTGTCAAAATAGAGTATTTTAATCAATTCCTATTACAATTTATTAAAACAGTTTTCTAAATAGCGAAATAACGTCTAAAATTCGTTTTGTAACATTTCTTTTTTATAATGCAAAAGAATTTATTTTCTACTTTTTAGTGCATTATTACATACAAGCTTGTTATTAAAACGTTTTTTATGAATTTTTTTTTTATAATGCAAAAGTGTGACGTCGCAACATCTGAACCCCCCCCCTCCCCCTCATCACACACCGTCACAAAATTACGGACTCCACTCCCCCCTACGAGTGTGACGTCATTTATAGACGACCACCTAGACATTAATAACATTTTTAAAAAAGCAGGATCGTCTAATTTTTTGCCGAATGTTAAATTAGCTTAACGATTATGCCAAAGCAACTGTTACTGTAAAGTAAAACGTAATGAAATAAAAGGGCCTAAATGGTTAAGACAAGAAATATCTGAAGTGCGGATTGAAAATCGCATTCAAACTTTTCCCAGTGGCATGTTGACCTTTCGAGCCTGGGGTAGATGAAGCAGAGATAAATGTTCTCTGACATCTATAAAGGGATGGTGTGGTCAGCCCAGTCGTCTTTACTTTCCTAAACGTGAGTCAGGTACCCACCAAAGCTGGGTAGACTCGAACTCGGAATCCAAACTCGAGAACATCGGGTTAGCAGTCGTGCACTCTACCATTTCGACCATGCTATACCATGTGTGTGTGTATGAGAGTTTCTGTGTGTGTTTGTGTGTTTAGACAGGAAGCATAAATAAATAAAACTCACCATTTATAGTAGTAAGAGCTAGCACCAAGCACACTATAGCAATACTGAGGGAGATTTCGGCCATGTTATACCATGTGTGTGTGTGTGAGTGTGTGTGTGTGTGTGTTTAGACAGGAACCATACATAAATAAACTCACCATTTATAGTAGCAAGAGCGAGCACCAAACACACTATAGCAATACTGAGAGAGATCTCTGCCATGTTTACATTGTCATAATTCGACCTAGTGAGTAGACAGTAAAATACAATAGGACTTTTTATCTTGTGTTATGTAACAGTAGGGTAGACAGGATTAGTCATAGTCATAGTGTACATTTATTCTCCTTATACATACATATAATATAATATAATATAATATAATATAATATAATACAATACAATACAATACAATACAATACAATACAATACAATACAATACAATACAATACAATACAATACAATACAATACAATACAATACAATATAATATAATATAATATAATATAATATAATATAATATAATATAATATAATATAATATAATATAATATAATATAATATAATATATATATATATATATATATATATATATATATATATATATATATATATATATAGTGGCGTAGCGAGGTCGGGTGTCACCCGGTGCGGCACTTAATAGTGTCACCCCCCCCCCCCAGAGGCGTTGCGACCCTTCCCGGGGACAAACTTTCCAGTTTTCGATTTGCACCCCCCCCTCAAACTTTCGATATGCACCCCCCCCTCAAGTTTTCGATTTTGCACCCCCCCCCTCAAGTTTTCGATTTGCATCCCCCTCAAGTTTTTCTATATATATTTTGCTATTTTTTGCCTTGGTGTCACCCCCCTAAATGGTGTCACCCGGTGCGGTCCGCACCCCCCGCCCCCCCCCCCCCCTCGCTACGCCCCTGTATATATATATATATGTAACCAATGAAGTTAACACTTTTGTCTTCTACTCAATGGTAGGTTCGATCTTTTATTGTGGTACCAGCAAAACCAAATAAAATCAACAACTAAAACTGAACACTTGAAAACTAAAACGAATTCCCAACAGACCTCAAAAGTCTGTAAAGAAATAAACAATAAATAAAGGTTAATCATCACAATCATCTAGTCTTTCACTTCTCGTAACTTACCCTAGTTACATATATATATATATATATATATATATATATATATATATATATATATATATATATATATATATATATATATATATATATATATATATATATATATATATATATGTATATGTGTATGCTTAGGCCTATATTTTAACACGTATGCCTACATAATTACACAAGTATGCTTTATATACCTATATGTATATGCCTGTATAATAAACCTAGTAAAGACCCTACTAAATAGCACTTTTAAGAATGTAAAGTATTATTTTTTAAGTTATTCAAAACTTTAAATCATAACCAGAAAGTGATAAGAGTTTATTATCATTGAAAACCTAATCTAAGACCATTTAAATGCTAGAGGTCAATTGGGGAGGGGCTGGGGGGGGGGAGGGGTTCTAGGCCTAGCCTCTCCAATAACCCCCTCCCTATGCCGCTGAGTCAGTATTAAGTCACTCTTCACTCTGTATGACATAACTTTCCTGCAGAACATACTTCACAAAAGTTTAATCTACAGATACAAACATACAGATGCAATATATACTGATATGAGCATTTTATCAACGAATTAAAAACGCAAACAACAACAGGTACTGTGTCGGAAAAAATACACACCGCACTGGAAAATTGCTGACAAAAAACCGCACAATCAAACAGTCAAACACAATACACGGATAAATACAAAGACGGACAAACATATGATTTCACTTAAAATTAAAACTGGCTTACGCAAACTGAAATTGCTCAAACAAATAATTGATAACCTACGCACACAGAGAAAGCTGCTCACAAAAGCACATGCTAAACTCATTCAATTGTTTTTAGTTTTTAAAATAGTTAATATCAGTAAAAGAGAATATATTTCTGTCTGGTTTTATTTTTCTTAAAGATATTTCTAATATAGTTATGGCGTGCAGTTTTCTCTATTATGGGGGGGGGGGGGGGGGGGGATGGGTCATCTATAAATGACCTCTATAAATGACGTCACGCTCTTAGGAATGGAAGTAGTGAGAGTAGTCCTGACTTACGTGACGCTATGTAAGGGGGTAGGGGTGGGAGTGTACAGAAAATTAGAAGACAGACTTTGACATTTTAGAAATAATGTTAGGAACTGAAACAAACAGATATTTAGTGTTTTTAAACTTTTGTGTACATGCCTCGTATTTTTGTGTATATGCCTCGTATTTTTGTGTACATGTTTCGTATGCACGACTCCTATGATTCCAAATAATTAAACGTCGATGGTGTGCATTTTATAACAAATGCAGTAGGGACCATTTTAATTTTTTGTGTACGCCTTACTTTAAAACTTCCGTGTAATAAACTATTTAAAAATGTAACTGCATTAACTACAAAATATTGTTTAAAACACCAAAAAGCTTGAGCTACTTTGTACCAAAGGAACATTAACTGCATTGATCTTTTAGCAAAAGTAATAAAACGTCTGCGTATTATTTCAAGACAATAACACAATTACGCCTAGACACTAATTAAGATTTTTAATGTGGTGCTCATTTAACTAACACGAATTGCAACAATATCAATGAAAACACAGGTTGAATGTCAGAAGCCATGAAGGTCTGTGTAAACAGTGGCTGTAGCAAGATTCAATTGGGTAGTTTTATACATGATATATTTAAAATTCATTTGGGTAGTCTTATAAATGACATTTAAGATTCATTTGGGTAGTCTTATAAATGACATTTAAGTCCTATAGGCGGCTTAGGCCTAACTTTTATTTATAATAATTAATATACAAATAAACCGCGGTGCTAGAAAATGTTATGTAGACATACAGACACACAAACATACTTACCAAAGCATGCCAGAACACACCTACGTCTATTAGGCTCAGACGTTGTTCAGATAGACTATTGCACATTTTTATAATAAAGATAAAATGCATCTCATAAATTTCTTAAGCGCATTTTTCTGTGTGTATTTTTTTGGTCTGTATGCGCATTTCTCCGTGTGCAGAATTTTATATTGGAGCATAGATCTAAGAGCATATATTTTAAATGTATTTTTCTGTTTTCGCATTTTTTTTCATTTTCATTTTATTTTCTGTTTTCGAAATGTCCATTGCATAATATTTGAGCTTTTTATTTTTTACAATGAGCACCTCCCTTGGGAACTGCGTTTAGCACGAACACAATCCGTTATAATCTATCTTGTAGGAATTTCTTAAGTATTACTTCATTTTTGATTGTTCTGACATTTTGTCACGATGCGTGATGAGGTGGAAAATCTTTAAAAAGCATGACATCAGTTATGTAAGACCGAAGATCTCTAGCTTTCATGTTTGATATATTTTGATTACAATTATATCAAGCAATAAAAATGATCACTTTCTGAATCATTATCGTGCATTTCTGTTTTTTTTTCTCCTCAGAGAGGGAAGCAATAGCTCTTAAACCAGTATATATTCCATCTATCGTGACACGCTTTTAAAAAAATAAATGCATAAAGCAGATGATTGAGAGTAGCCGCCGTTGAATGGGGAATAGTTATGTAGGGGAAAAACGATGGATTACATTTTAAAATTGTAAGCATATAATCACAAAATGCTCACCCGAAATTGTAACTCATAACATTACTTAATACTTCTTTTATTGCTTAAAAAGCATGCAGTTTTTCTTTCAATTTCAGCAATTTTTTTCGGCATTTTAATTAAACACTTTTTAATAATTAAAATAATTTAATACACATATTATATTGATTGATGGGCAGTTTAATTATTAGTCACTCATCATCATCTTACTAATATAAAATATTAAAATAAAAAGCATTCAGAATGCATAAGCAATAAAAAAAAAAACCCACTGTAAATTTTAGTAATAACAATTTAATTTTGAAATGAAATATTTTCATTAAAACAAATTCTTAAAATAAAATTAAATTCAGATGTAAATTTGAAATAATAAAATAATATTTTGTTACATTTTTAAAAGCCCAATGAAGTAAGATAATAATTTTAGTTTCAGGTCTTTCAAATACAGATTTAAATCTTTTGCTCTAACACTGAACCAACTGTGGCGTAAAATAATTATCTGAAAGCGATTTCATTTTTGAATAACATGTTATTGTGGTAAATTGTTTTTGACTATTACATATTAAAAATAATTTCTTATCAGAATAATTTTTATCTTTTAAGTGAATGTAATAAAGCACACTGATGTCAGATGGTTTCATTATTAAATTACATTAATATACAAAATCTAATCTAGTGTAACTAATTTCAAAGACCAAGACAAAAACAACTACACTACAAGGTTCATATTTCTACTGTTATAATTATACAAAGTAGTTTTAAAATGTAATTTAAAAATAATTAAAAAGCACCACTATAGATAAAAATTTAATCATCAGTAATCCAACATAAATTTTGTTGGACTGTTTTTTAAATAGTGAGTCTTTAAAAATAAAGTATAATAAAAACTAAAATCTTTACAACTTCTTTTGTCAAGATCAGATAAGGTAATTATTTTAATTTTTTTTCCCACACAACTGTTTAGCATGAAACGATTTAATATTTATTGTACGACATGAATTTGATGCATAGAAGTTTAATGTAGCTAGTTCATCAAATTGATAATTTTTAAGTATTTAAGTCTTTAAGTCTAAACTAATTTTTTTTGGCCTTCTTTTTTTTTAAATAAAAAGTTTCTTATTTCAAATAATACTTAATTTCAAATTTCACTTGGTTCAATGCATTGAATAAACTATTTGTATTAATATAATTGAATACATTAATTAGTATCACATAAAAATATCACACATACTATCATTATTCATAAACAATGTAAACTTTACCAAAATGTTGATGAAAATAAGAGTATTTTTATTTTACAGATCTACAACTAACATGAAATCTTGAATGCTCAACATTCGAAGAAAATTATGAAAAATTGCCACTGAAGTACAAGTAATATATACTTAAACAATATATAGATACATAAATTTATATATTAAAACAATTTCTGCTTATTACAAAGCATTTTAGTCCACTAATTTAAAATGGATAAGTCAACATTATCAATAAATACATGTGCTTAATATAAATAACTACAAAATTAATTAATTAACTTAAATTATGCAATAACCGGATGAAAATATTTAATGTAAAATATACCCATATATCTACGGAGAATAAATGTAAACAAGTAAAAACGTTACCAAATGTTTACTTGAATACTAAAGCACTCACACCACAGGTTTTCAAGCTACAGCACAGTAAACATTGCTGTTTTATCAACAGCACTATCATACACAGCTGTTTGATCAGCTGCAATGTAGTCATGCATTCCTATCTGACAAACTGCAACTCAGTCTCACATCAGTGATTTATGTGTTACAACACAGTCAGTCATCAGTGATTTATGAATTACAACTGTCACACATCAGTGCTTTATGGATTACAACACTATCATTTGGTGCTGTTATCAATGTTATACGTACAATCACATAGCATTTTTTCACAGCACTGTATCTGACGAGAGGTTTAAAACTGCTCTAAAAATTCGTTTGTTAAACAGCAGAATTGATTTTGTAATTTTTGTCGACAAAAAACCCCAAAAAACAAAAACAAAGTTTTTTTCCCTCATACTTTTTGTTACCAGCAGTAATTGCTAACTACCACAATTAATGGCATCTTCTTATTTTATTTATCAGTCATTTGTGAGGGGTTTAGCTGTATGCTCTTAATAAATAGTTTCAGTAAAGAGGTTTTACTGTTGTACACTTTATTACAATAAACAATTTTAAGTGAATGAAAGCTAGGATTTAAAAAAATGTTAAAATTTGAAAAAGTATTTGTGAAAGGGTAAACAAAATTTATGCATCTAATTGTATTTTGTTTAAAATAATATTGAAATTAAAAAAAAAAGTTTTTAACTGATTGCAAGTAGTTTAAAAGTTTTATAAATTTCCAACAAAATATTTATTTTAAATATAAATGAGACTACTACATTTATTTTTCTAAATTGAGCAAAATTTACAGGATTGAAGAAATACCATTTTAATTCTTTCTAAATACTTATCATGATTTTCTCAGCAATTATATGTCAATGTTTGCAAAACACACACATGTAAATTAACAATACAAATTTAAGTATGTAAGTAGATGTTTTTACACATCTGTATTAAAATAAGATGATTGTTTCTCCAAACAATTTGATAAAAATAAGATGATTGTTTCTCCAAACAATTTGATAAAAATAAGATGATTGTTTCTCCAAACAATTTGATAAAAATAAGATGATTGTTTCTCCAAACAATTTGATAAAAATAAGATGATTGTTTCTCCAATAAGTTAAAAATAAGATGATTGTTTCTCCAAACAATTTGATAAAAATAAGATGATTTTTTCTCCAAACAATTTGATAAAAATAAGATGATTGTTTCTCCAAACAATTTGATAAAAATAAGATGATTGTTTCTCCAATTAGATAAAAATAAGATGATTGTTTCTCCAAACAATTTGATAAAAATAAGATGATTTTTTCTCCAAACAATTTGATAAAAATAAGATGATTTTTTCTCCAAACAATTTGATAAAAATAAGATGAATGTTTCTCCAATTAGATAAAAATAAGATGATTGTTTCTCCAAACAATTTGATGGTGTTCAGTGAGCACAGCTCTAACATCACACATACATCATTTTAATTAATGATCATAATTATCTAGATTAGAAGTTTTAATTAATGATCATAATTATCTAGATTAGAAGTTTTACTCAAATGCAGATACTAATTTAACTTCTAAGTAGCATTATTTATTGCAAATACACTTGTTCCTGATGTAATCAATGTAACATTTGCCTTAAGACCATAAAATTATCCTGGGCCTTCTATTTTTAATATAAAGCATGTTTTCTAATGTAATAGAATTATCTGTTGTTCTCACTTAAAAGCCCCTTTTTGTTAATCTAGTAAAATACCCTGTTTCCAAGTGTTAGGTCTTAAAAATAACTCTCTGTCTGGTGCTTCACAATGTACATAAAAGTATGAGCAAAGCAGCATCACATTACTAAACATTAAGCAGGTAAAAAACATTGTAGGCCTTCTACCAGAGGAAAAAATGTTTTATTTTGAATTATTGGTATGTCACAATGACCACTACGGTTGTAATGGGTTGTCTAACCTAATAGAAAAATCCTTAACTAGATTTAAAACACTTGTGAAAAATCACAAAGGTTTGATCTGTTTGCGATTTTTAGCTGGCCAATGACATACCAAGTCCGCAAGATTCCGTTTACCAAATGACAAAACAAGTCTACAAGATTGCCTTCACCCAATGACACACAAACTCTACAAGATTCCCTGGAGAAAACAGCAAATGACAGCAGCAATGAGAGCTAGGATGGAAGAAAACTGGGCTCTGTTTCCATGGTTACATGCGTCTTTATCACAGCTTAGTATACAGCCTCTCATTGTGTGCTTGCCAAATTTGATAATCTTCATCCATCCACAGTGGCTCTGTCTTCCAATCTCCGTCTCGGAGTTGGTTCCACCATCATCCACCACACAGTTCCGCACCACAGTAGTCACTTTCCTTTGTTCTGTTTTTTTATGATGTCAAACAAGATATTTCTTTTAAGTGATTTACAGATTCGATTGATAGGGTTTAACAAATAAAAAAACCCAGGTGTTTATCTAACTGCCTTGTGCAGTATTTGTAATGAGGTAGGCTAGCATTTTTTAATAACATAAAGTCCAGCAAAATCTTTAAAAAATTGTTATGATTAAAGGTCAAATGAATGATTTAATTAGTTAATATAAAAATAATCATTGCATATGTCTTATTAAAACAATTTGATTTATCAGAATTCTTATTTTTAATTAGCCAATTACGATTAAATAAAGTTAATTAAAATTATTGATTGTTTTCCATTTAATTTTACTTCCGTAGAAAATTTAATGTTGGTACTATCTAAAATTCAGATTTTGACACTCAAATTTTGATCTAGATCTATTATAATTTATCAGTGTTTTTAAAAAAAGTTGTATTGAATAAGTTGTCCTAAAAAGCCCTTACTCAGACCGAAGAAAGCCATTTAACAATAAAATATTTTTATCTGGTATAGATCTACATCTACATTTTATTCTTCACACACTAAAGCTATAGATCTGGGACTAAACATTCTAAGTTTCTTGATTTATATTCATATATATTCAAACTTTAAATTTCAAAGATTAGATTCAGTAATTTTTTGTATTAGATTGTATTTTCTATTTAGATCTAGAATCTCTATAATTTTGCATTTATTTTAAATACACTAGATTTTTTGTATTTATTTTCTTCTCAATTTGATTTGTCACTTCTATTAGTTAGCCACCCGTTTAATATTTTAATGCATTAATTAATATTTTTAACAAAAATGTATGAATTTACATTCAGATCTTGACTCAATTTACATTTAAAAGATTCCGAGAACTCTGATAAAAATCTGGAGTTATCTTACCATCAATGGAAAACATTTAATGCACTGTGTCCCAGGGAACAAGTTATCTTACCATCGATGGAAAACATTTAATGCACTGTGTCCCAGGGAACAAGTTATCTTACCATCGATGGAAAACATTTTAATGCACTGTGTCCCAGGGAACAAGTTATCTTACCATCGATGGAAAACATTTAATGCACTGTGTCCCAGGGAACAAGTTATCTTACCATCGATGGAAAACATTTAATGCACTGTGTCCCAGGGAACAAGTTATCTTACCATCGATGGAAAACATTTTAATGCACTGTGTCCCAGGGAACATCCCCACTCTGTCCCTCCGTGTGGCCCAGCAGTCGGCCTGGTAAAACTTGCCAGTGTTGTTGAAAGTGTCCTCACAATCTGGGTTGTCATGGTTGATTGACGTACACACAAAACAACCAATCGCATCAACTGGAAATATTATTAGAAAAATATGACATTTCTTTAATAGACAAACCTAATTCAATTTTGATATTATCTTTGCATTTTGTAAACATTTGCAATAAATCCCATATATTTTAATTTTGAAAAAGATTGTATTAATTTTAGTAAGAAATTTTGTATCATCTTAATTTAAATTGAAAAAAAAAAGTTTGGTTGATGGCTAAATGATGGTTGGCCTATATTGATGTAAAATATATGTATATTATGAGAATAAAGAGCTATTTTGTAGTCTGAAATTTGTGCTTAATATTTTCTGAGTTCTATGTTTGACAAGACATTAAGAAATGTAGTAAAAACTTACCATTAATGATGGCCAGAGTTAATGTCAAGCCCACTATAGCAATATTGAGTGAGATGTCTGCCATAGTGTTTTACATTGTCACTGCTCAACCTGGTAGGTGTGGTAAGTAAACAAACAAAAAAACTGTAGAACTACAGTAGATCCAGGAAGAAAATGAGTAAACGCTGGGCTAGTTTCAGTGGCGTAGACAGAATTTTGTGTTGGAGGTGTTTAACTAAACTTTCACACACTCATAGTCATAGGCTACATATATATATATATATATACACATATATATATATATATATATATATATACATACATGCATATATATATATATATATATATATATATATATATATATATATATATATATATATATATATATATATATATATATATATATGACCTGTTTATATTTTATAACGATTTTAAGAATCGTAAAATTGTGGTTAAATGTCATTTGAAACTGAAAGCAGGAATAACAACAAGAGTGCGCCATTGCCAATGGCAGTAATTTAATGCGAGAGTTGTCATTTTGTGGTTCCCTGGAAGGAAGGGAGGGGGCTAGAGACAGCCTCCAACACGCACCCACCTACGCCACTGGTAGCCTACGCATCAAGACATTGGACACTAATTTAAAAAGCAATCTCTGAACCATTCGAGATTTCATTTGAAAAGATCATTTTCAAACTATGATATTTATTAACACTTGAATTTCTTTAATACATTCATAGAAGCTTCAAGTTTAAAGATTAATAAATATGATTTGATCAATGAAGTTTAGAAATAACATTTTATTTTTAAAAATAGTCTATTTTCTGACGGAGCTTTATAAATATTATAGGCCTACTTATGTATCAATTACTGTAAAAGCCTTAATCTTCACTAATGCAATTATGTGATGGATAAAACAGGCCAAAACATTATTTAAAACCGAGATTATTTGGCCAAGGTTTTGATGATATTAGTTATGCTATTGAGAATTAACTAAACACAAAAAAAGTACTCTGTTATCCTTTTAGCCAGGATTCTCTTCTAATATGCAGTAATCGACTACGTCGGTGTGCGCAAATACAGTAATTTTACGATTTCTTGAAATAAGCGTAACCGAATACCTTGAGTGATTTCATGTCTAAACTTTCAGTGGACACGACTAATACCAGGACATTTCCGTGATACGAGCTTTCCATTATTCGGGCCAGTAGGTTTCATGGTCCTATCGATTATTTAAACCTATTAACTTATTGTGATGTGATTGAAAGAGCTCTCGTCATGAGGAAATCATATTTTAATGTTGCTGTTTTATAACATTTTTTTCGTTTTGTATTTTTTTAATGATTAATGTCATTTATGTTAGTTTTTGTTTTGTTTTGATGATACAAAACTGGTCTTAGACATTAAAAGGCACTTTCATGTATCAAATGTACAACAGTTCCAGTAATACTGAGCCCTACAATAAGTATACATAAAATCGACAACGTCGATGTTCATCAATTGCAGCAACAATTTAAAGAATATCAGCACATTGTGCAGTTAGGCTTTAGTTGTGTTACAATACCTGCTCACCTGCCCCAACAGCCGTGGGAACAGTGCACTTGCCACAATATTTGTGTCAATATATGTCCATATATATATATATATATATATATATATATATATATATATATATATATATATATATATATATATATATATATCCACCAACCTGCCCACACCAACCTGCCCACAATATCCACCAACCTGCCCACAATATCCACCAACCTGCCCACAATATCCACCAACCTACCCACAATATCCACCATCCTGCCCACAATATCCACCAACCTGCCCACACCAACCTGCCCACAATATCCACCATCCTGCCCACAATATCCATCAACCTGCCCACACCAACCTGCCCACAATATCCATCAACCTGCCCACAATATCCACCAACCTGCCCACAATATCCATCAACCTGCCCACAATATCCACCAACCTGCCCACAATATCCACCAACCTGCCCACAATATCCACCAACCTGCCCACAATAACCTGCCCACAATATCCACCATCCTGCCCACAATATCCACCAACCTGCCCACAATATCCACCAACCTACCCACAATATCCACCATCCTGCCCACAATATCCACCAACCTGCCCACACCAACCTGCCCACAATATCCACCATCCTGCCCACAATATCTACCAACCTGCCCACAATATCCACCAACCTACCCACAATATCCACCATCCTGCCCACAATATCCACCATCCTGCCCACAATATCCACCAACCTGCCCACAATATCCACCAACCTGCCCACACCAACCTGCCCACAATATCCGCCAACCTGCCCACACCAACCTGCCCACAATATCCACCAACCTGCCCACAATATCCACCAACCTGCCCACACCAACCTGCCCACAATATCCGCCAACCTGCCCACACCAACCTGCCCACAATATCCACCAACCTGCCCACAATATCCACCAACCTGCCCACAATATCCACCAACCTGCCCACACCAACCTGCCCACAATATCCATCAACCTGCGCACAATAACCTGCCCACAATATCCACCATCCTGCCCACAATATCCACCAACCTGCCCACAATATCCACCAACCTGCGCACAATATCCACCAACCTGCCCACAATATCCACCAACCTGCCCACAATATCCACCAACCTGCCCACACCAACCTGCCCACAATATCCACCAACCTGCCCACACCAACCTGCCCACAATATCCATCAACCTGCGCACAATAACCTGCCCACAATATCCACCATCCTGCCCACAATATCCACCATCCTGCCCATAATACCCACCAACCTGCCCACACCAACCTGCCCACAATATCCATCAACCTGCGCACACCAACCTGCCCACAATATCCACCAACCTGCCCACAATATCCATCAACCTGCCCACACCAACCTGCCCACAATATCCATCAACCTGCGCACACCAACCTGCCCACAATATCCACCAACCTGCCCACAATATCCATCAACCTGCCCACACCAACCTGCCCACAATATCCACCAACCTGCCCACACCAACCTGCCCACAATATCCATCAACCTGCGCACACCAACCTGCCCACAATATCCATCAACCTGCGCACACCAACCTGCCCACAATATCCATCAACCTGCGCACACCAACCTGCCCACAATATCCATCAACCTGCCCACACCAACCTGCCCACAATATCCACCAACCTGCCCACAATATCCACCAACCTGCCCACAATATCCATCAACCTGCGCACACCAACCTGCCCACAATATCCATCAACCTGCCCATAATATCCACCAACCTGCCTACAATATCCACCAACCTGCCCACAATATCCATCAACCTGCGCACACCAACCTGCCCACAATATCCATCAACCTGCCCACACCAACCTGCCTACAATATCCACCAACCTGCCCACAATATCCACCAACCTGCCCATACTAACCTGCCCACAATATCCAATTAACTCCCCACACCAACCTGCCCACACCAACCTTTCCACACCAACCTTCCCACACCAACCGTCCCACAAATGTCCTCACACAACATCTGACCGTGTGAGCTAGATGACAAGAAATATGATCCTGTCATTAGCTCTCCCCACCAGCCGAGTATTGATTAGTTTCCCACAGTTCAATAACAGGTACCACAAAGGTGGTGCAATAACTGTTACAACAGGTTTTTTACCTTGTGGTGCAGTAACAACTACCACAACTGTTTAACAACTACCACAAGTGTAACAGTTACGGCAAGTGTGGTTCAGTAACAGTTACCACTATCCTGGTGCAACAATAGCTACCACGAGTGACGTTCGAGCAAGGAGTGAGTAGTGTAGATTGATCGGTCTTCGCTTATTGATCCGCCACTTGTGCTCCCCCCACCCCTACCCCCAGCCCCAATACTAAACAGCCTTTACGTGACAAAGTTAATAACAAACGTCAATCATTTCGTTTTGTATTTCTCGTCGGTACCGTTGTCCTCGCTATTGTTAACTGAAAAGTGCCACACACTTTGATCACATCAACATCCTATGTAGACTTTGCCTCCAGTTAACATAATTTAATCACCGTGTATACGCGCTGATATATAAATGATATATAAGAATGTTGTATTTAGGCGCATATAAAACTAAAAGATATTCAAATACTGGGTGGAGGCAAACATCTATTTTGAAAATAAAGTCACAAGTGATAAAGATAGTTTTAAAGAGGTAAAAACAGCAAACAATTGGTATGCTAAGGAGTATAACTATGGAAATAAAGAGATAAGCTAAGTACCAGTTTTCGTATATAAAATGTGTTTAGTTTTCTCATGTGTAACTCTGAACTTTGGTAAACCACAACAGTCATTGAGATGGAACTCGAACGTTTCAAGAACACGTACTTCCACCTTCATCTTCTTCTTCTTCTTCGTTCTTAATTTTTAGTGTTGAAGGTGATCGAGATTTATCTGCCATTGGGTTTTGAACACGAAACTTTGTTCGAATTTATCAAACATGAACTTTTTGCCGACTTGACCACGCCTCCAACACAATTAAGCGGTACGTGTCAACTGGTTATGCGCAATTGAGGCCATTGACTCCGATTTCAGCCTGCTTTTCTTTTTTGGATTTGCTTCCATAGCCTTTGTCCAACCAAGAACAAACTACAAGGCAGCAGTTGTTTAATTTTGGAGTTGTCTCTCCTAGAAGAGTGGCTGTCCCCAGCTAACGAGCCTCATCTGCCCGAGGGTTCGAACTCGAGACTTTTCGGTTTAGCAACCATGAGCTTTACCGACTCGACCACGCCGACCCCTGTACTTCCACCTAATAATAAGAATCTTCTGGGTAAATACGATATCAAACGTGGACTTTATACTATATCAAACGTCGATTTATACTATATCAAACGTGGAATTTATACTATATCAAACGTGGAGTTGATACTATATCAAACGTGGAGTTAATACTATATCAAACGTGGAGTTAATACTATATCAAACGTGGAGTTGATACTATATCAAACGTGGAGTTAATACTATATCAAACGTGGAGTTGATACTATATCAAACGTGGAGTTGATACTATATCAAACGTCGATTTTATAATATATCCAACGAGGAGTTAAAAAAACACTTATTTCCTCTCTACCCAGAGTTATCCGACACATCAGACAGTGAAGGCTCGCTCGTGAGCCAAAAAAAAAAGAAGACATATTGGCTTGAACTGCTCTCAGATGGACACAACGGGGCAAGAGAAAACAAGGGGGAGGGGGGAGGAACATGGAGAAATAGTTGAAAGAGGGTGGCTTAACAATCCAACGGACACGATATATAGCTAGATACAGGAATAAATGGCGTTCACTTGTTAATGCCTCGTGATGTTAATTGTAGATGATAATGGTAATGCTGATGATTGATGCTGTTGGTGGTAATGATAGATGATGGTGGTGATGATGAGATGATGGTGGTGATGTTAGCTGATGGTGGTGATGGCGAGAGATGATTGTGATGCTGATGAATGGTGATAGTGGTGATGATGAAAGATGATGTTGATGATAAAAGATGATTGTGAAGTTGATGAGAGATGACGATGGTGATGTCGAGAGATGATGGTGATGCTGATGAGATATGATGGTGATGTGGTTGAGAGATGACGGTCGATGATGATGAGTTACTGGTGGATGGAACATGTGAGATTGTGTAGTACATTTTAGTTTCCTATACTGCAATTTAATTAATTTTAACGAGAGAGATTTCAGTATACACCGGACAGTGGGATGTATCCCTGTCTGTCATGGTGACGGAAAGTTGTGAGTGACAGGGTTTCAGTCCAGGAAGGTGGGGAGAGGGGGTGGGGGTGTGCGGGGCGTCTCCAATAGCTATTGACCCTTAACAAGATAAACACCGTTAAACACATAGCTTTTGTGATACAAACAAGTGTATGGTTTTCGTGATCATAACCGGTTCTCAATGGTATTGCTACCCTGGCAACTTCCGGCTAGTATGATAACAAGTCCTTCACAACGACAATGTAAATTTGAAAAATAAATAGTTCCCCTTTAGACCTCTCGATATCTAGACGAAAAGAGTTCATATGTTACTTGACATTGGTAGATGAAGGGATGGTGTGGTCAACACAATACCCGATCGCTGCCCCACCCTCACGTGAGTCAGGTGCCCATCAGGGACGTCCTGCAGTCTCGAGTCCAGTGCCGAGATTCGAACTCTATACCCACGGGCTAGCAGTCGAGTACTCTACCCTTTCAACCTCGCTGTCCAAAACAAGATTTGACACGGGACTTAATCAGGACTGGCTCAAGCATATGGTAGATAACGTGACGTTAACGACTACGTTTATTTCAATCAAGTGATAAGGTTTCATGCTCTGATACTTCCTGGCCATTGATCTGCGCATTACGAAACACAGGAAGTCACGTGTCAGACCGGAAGTGTAAGACGACCTTTTGTCCTTGCACTAGGCCTGTCCCGCTAGCTCGTGAAGCGGTGGGTGTAAAGTGGCATTGATCCAGCTAGCCTCTCTCTCCACCTCAGCTACATATGTCATTGATCCAGCTAGCCCCTCTCTCCACCTCAGCCAGATTTGTCATTAACCCAGCTAGCCTCTCTCTCCACCTCAGCCACATTTCTACTGGTTTTTTTTTCCACCTCAGATAGGTTTTTTTTAAATGATGGCTTTTTTCAGTAGTCCAGCTAGTTTTCTGATAGCGTTTATTTTAGTCCATCAAATTTCCGATGTTTTTTTTTTCGAAGTCCGTCTAATTTTCTGGTAGCGTTTTAGTCTACCCCGTTTTCTGATACCTTTTTGTTTTAGTCAAGCTAGTTTTTTGATACCATCCAGCTAAATTTTAGAGTGGGTCTTTTTTCGTAACCAGCTTATTTCCTGATAGCATTTATTTTAGTCCAGCTAATTTTCTGATAGCGTTTTGCTTTAGTCCGGCTAATTTTCCGAGGGTGTTCTTTTTAGATCAGCTAGTTCTCGAATATCGTTTTATTTTAGTCGTGCTAGTTCTCATGGAGTTTTTCTCTCCGCCACAAGTATTCTTCTCACTTGTGGTTTAATGAGCTGTTAAGATTGTATTTAAAAAGTGGTGTAGCAACCTTTTCTCCCAGAAGTCTGAGCTAGAAGTCTTGTTATCGTGTGCCATATTAAAGTGAGGATGGGGAGTAGGGTGGGGAGTAGGGTGGGGAGAGGAGGGAGCTGCTTGAGCTTTAGCTGAAAGGTAGTAGGTGACTTCATTCTTATTTAGTTTGTAGCGCTAGGTGTTGTTTCGTTGATATGAAAAACTCCAGCCTTTAAGTCAATTCATATAATCCGTCTTAGATATTAATGTGTATTCTTTACAAGGGTTTGTACATAAAACAGGCTCGTAGGAAGACGTATTTGAAAAAAAAGTTTATTAATCATGGCTGATAGTATTAATTTGTCAGTGGCAGAAAGTTATAAAGTCATTACATGTCATACAAGACACACACACACACGCACGCACGCATGCATGCACTTACAAAAACACATACAATTTACATACAATTTACAGAATTTTGTCAATTTCGCCCAATTGCATAGACAATTTCCTGTAAAGTTGTGTCGATGACGTCCAATTTTATTAACAATCGTCTAAATTTCCTGTAAAATTGTGTCAAATAATGTCCAACTTTATTGACCATCGTCTAAATTTTCTCTAAAACAGTGTCGATACCGACCAAATTGAGCTAACGATTCACCGAACAAATATCGAGAGGTATCGATACATTTCGTGTTGCATCGATACACTTGGCTTATATTGGAAACGGTCTGAACTAATCTGGAGCCCCATCGATTCTAATCAAGAGTTTGTAGGCGACAGAGAAAAAAAAAGGCCAATGTCAAACAAAAATTAATGACAACTGGAAATTCAATTTCCGTGCCCAGTTTGCCATTTTGGTATCGGTCAGACATCTACAGGGTATCGATATTTCTAGAAGTGGGTGTGGATGGTTAAAGCATTGGAAAAATGGAAAATGGAAAATAATTAATTATTCGATGTGTAGGGGACGCCGGGGTCGGGTGCGAGAGAGCAAGATTGCTGACCTAGAAGTCCCGAGTTCTGCGACCCCCTGAAGTCGCAGCTTGTTAGCTGGACACAACAGCTCATCTAGGAGAGAAAACTTGGGTGGGGAAAGTCTACGAGAAAAAGCTGGCTACAGTTGAAGTCAACGGACAAATGGCACATACAATTGTCAAACACAACACATAATTACGTTGGAGGAAATCCTCTACAATAATAAAAAAAAAAAACAACAAAAAAAAAAAAACAAGAAAAAAAAACATAAAAAATTCGATGTGCAGCCACAAATTTAAAAGGGGTCGAGAAATCAAAATCTTGTTTCTGTTCACGTAATTTATTATACGGCTTCACACTAAATCTAGAAACAAACGCGGGCAGAATAAGCTACGGTTGGAAATTTTTGGTGTCTGATCTTCTACAAACGCCCCAGGATATGAAGATATTTCGAAATATATTTTTAGAGTAGTTAAAATCAGAGTTTCTTCCAGGCATAAATGAAATTTATATAGAAAATGTATACTTCTAACAGAGTCTACCGCTTCCCCGAAAATTTCAAGTGCCCCCCCCCCCCCCCCCCCCTGGAGAAAAAAGTCTGGAAGAAACACTTGTTAACATCAGTGGCCGACACCAGATGGGTTTACTGGAAAATTTTCTTTTATAGCTAACCTCAACCAGAGGCCGATTCAAGATGGTTTGTCTGACTAATGTTCTTCTATAGCTAACCTCAACCAGAGGCCGATTCAAGATGGTTTTTCTGACTAATGTTCTTCTATAGCTAACCTCAACCAGAGGCCGATTCAAGATGGTTTGTCTGACTAATGTTCTTCTATAGCTAACCTCAACCAGAGGCCGATTCAAGATGGTTTGTCTGACTAATGTTCTTCTATAGCTAACCTCAACCAGAGGCCGATTCAAGATGGTTTGTCTGACTTATGTTCTTTTATAGCTAACCTCAACCAGAGGCCGATTCAAGATGGTTTGTCTGACTAATGTTCTTTTATAGCTAACCTCAACCAGAGGCCGATTCAAGATGGTTTGTCTGACTAATGTTCTTCTATAGCTAACCTCAACCAGAGGCCGATTCAAGATGGTTTGTCTGACTAATGTTCTTTTATAGCTAACCTCAACCAGAGGCCGATTCAAGGTGGTTTTTCTGACTAATGTTCTTCTATAGCTAACCTCAACCAGAGGCCGATTTAAAATGGTTTGTCTGACTAATGTTCTTCTATAGCTAACATCAACCAGAGGCCGATTTAAAATGGTTTGTCTGACTAATGTTCTTCTATAGCTAACATCAACCAGAGGCCGATTTAAAATGGTTTGTCTGACTAATGTTCTTCTATTGCTAACCTCAACTAGAGGCCGATTCAAGATGGTTTTTCTGACTAATGTTCTTTTATAGCTAACCTCAACCAGAGGCCGATTCAAGATGGTTTTTCTGACTAATGTTCTTTTATAGCTAACATCAACCAGAGGCCGATTCAAGATGGTTTGTCTGACTAATGTTCTTCTATAGCTAACATTAACCAGAGGCCGATTTAAAATGGTTTGTCTGACTAATGTTCTTCTATAGCTAACATCAACCAGAGGCCGATTTAAAATGGTTTGTCTGACTAATGTTCTTCTATAGCTAACCTCAACCAGAGGCCGATTCAAGATGGTTTTTCTGACTAATGTTCTTTTATAGCTAACCTCAACCAGAGGCCGATTCAAGATGGTTTTTCTGACTAATGTTCTTTTATAGCTAACCTCAACCAGAGGCCGATTCAAAATGGTTTTTCTGACTAATGTTCTTCTATAGCTAACATCAACCAGAGGCCGATTTAAAATGGTTTGTCTGACTAATGTTCTTCTATAGCTAACATCAACCAGAGGCCGATTCAAGATGGTTTTTCTGACTAATGTTCTTCTATAGCTAACATTAACCAGAGACCGATTCAAGATGGTTTGTCTGACTAATGTTCTGTGCTAGCTAGCGGAGTGACGGCTACGGAAATTGACGTGTGATGTTTTTTCCTTACAAAGACATGAATACCACTGATTAGGGTGGTCTGACTAGAGAAGGTGTGTGGGAGGGGGGGAAGACTGGTTGCTCTCATAGTTGACAGTACATTACCGTTTCCACTATAGTTACAAATTGTGAGATACGTGTCTAGTTCACCATTTGAATGTAGGTATGGTTACTCTGCAGTAGCATATCGGTAGCGATTTCACAGTTTTAACACAGCTTTGGTTACTTTTTAGTGATAGATGCCCGTTCTCTATCTATTTGACGTCTTTAATATAGGTAGGACCTAGGTTAATTTTTGGGTAGCCTTTGCTGCAATGGATGCGAGTGAGTTGAAGAGAATCATTCCATGTTGTTGACATGGAATAAAAATGTGCTTTTTTTATTTAGACCGTAAAAATAATTAAAAAAAAACTTAAGCCTAAAATTAATTTAGAAATGTTATATTTTTAGAATTAATGCTTTAAAAGTTGCAAATCCAGAGAACTTGAAAATAATTTGTTGAGTTTATGGCTACATTTCTATTTATTTTAATCAGGCCCAAGTTATAACCGGATGTTTCACTTTCGTAAGACACATATTGATTGGCTGTACAGGAACTCCGTGATCGATAATTATTTGTTTACAAAAAATTGTATATAAAGTTTTTAAATAACAATGCAAATTTAAACCCCATGGCCTAGTTTTTTTTTTAGCTTACAATGTGTAAAATAAAATGTATGGCAGCCTATCGAATAGCAGGATGCCATTGTTTATGTCGGAATATGTTGCCATTACACGTGAAAACCAAATAGTTTTTGCTTTTTAAATTTTTTATTTAGTTACCGAAAGTATTAAAAACATCAAATACATCCAATCTTTAGTAAAGTCCGAAAAAAACTAGACAGGCAGGATTTTATAACCATATTAATTGTAACTAGGCCGTGCATGATTTTTAAATTAATTTATGGGCCTCTCAAATACCTTTGAGACTTTTCTCGCTCGCGTCCTTTGACAGTACCTACATTATTTTTTTAATACTTTATATCGGTACTAGAGTTTACTAGAGTCTATTGTTTTCGTTATTATACATTGCAACTTTGCCGTATCATTTATCTCTGTGTTGTTATTAATATTTAGCTGGCCGTGTCAGGTGTCATAGGTTTGTTTTATCTAATTACATTGAGATATCGGTAGCCACTTTACGTGTCAGCTCTCCTTACGCTCAATCAAACGAACAATACAAGCCGCCATCTTGAAATATTTATATGAAAACTTGCGGCGTGTTACAAAAGATACGAGACAAATATTCTTTCTTTAAACATTGCTAGCGTGAAACAATGTTAGCGTGAAACAATGCTAGCGTGAAATAATGTAACAGCTACCAGCTTGACTGTTGGGGCGCTGATGTTAGTCTGTTGGTACAGAATTCAGGTGATCAAAATGGTTGATAAAAGTAGAGGCGGTGCTTATCTTCGCTGAATTATTGATGTGAAATGGGCAACTGTGTTTCGGTGCTTGGGTTCATTGTTTATGGTGTGATTTGCTTTTAGAGAAATTGAATTTTGTGGAAGAGGTAGATGGAATAGGTCTATAGCAACACTTGTGGAAAGGTTTTAGCAGTTTGCAGTGGAATCGATTACACGTAGACCCACTAAACACAAGAGCGATTACACAGAACACTGGTGGAGCAAGCGTATTCAAGGCGTTATAGAATCTAGTGACCGGTTTACTCAAGTCTTAAATTCGTTTCTATGTTCGATCAATTTGAACTTTAAAAAAAATGTTTATCTGCTAAAGTGTTAAAGGATTGGATGATTAGAACAGTGTTTACGATCGTGTAGGGTTGGCATTCATCGTTCCATGCACGGTGCAGACCTTTGGGAATTCCCGCAGTTGAAGACAAAGCAAGGAGAGAATGCATTAGGGAACAGCGAACATGATTACACAGGGGAAAGCAACGATGGATCAAATTTTTAATTAAAAAAAGATGAGTTACAAAATGCTCACCCCGAATTTCAATTAAAAAAAAATGTTAGTTTTTTTTATTGCTTAGATCTACATAGCACGCAATTTTATTACAATTTTTCCTAGCATTTTTACTTTCTCGTATATACGAAGTATAGAGAAAGTCTTGTAATCGTGCAAAAAAATAAAAATAAAAAAAAATTCGAGATTTTTGCAAATCTCAATGTTTTAGGGCTCCCTGAGTCGGAAATACGTAGTTTTGCAATCTTGTCCGTATGTCTGTGTGTGTGTGTATGTGTGTCTGTGTGTGTGTGTAAACACGATAACTTGAGTACCGTTACAGCTAGGTTGATGCAATTTCAGATATAAGTATTATATTATATCGTAGATCCGTAGCAACTTTGAGCGATTTCCAATAACCGGAAGTGGAACTTTTTCTACTTTGAATTTTTCAAAAGCCTATAACTTGAGTACTATTTCACATAGATAAATGAAATTTCACATGTAAGTAAAAGATCTAATTCTCTGCCTTCTGTCTTCTTCTACGTTCTTAATTTTTAGTGTTGGAAGGGATCGAGCCTTATCTGCCAGAGAGTTTGAACTCTACTTTTTCGAATTTATCAACCATGAGCTTTCTTGCCGACTCGACCACGCTTCCATCAGAATTAAGAATACGTGTCAACTGGTTATGCGCCATTGAGGCCATTGACTCCGATTACAGCCTGCTTTTCTTTTTGGATTTGCTCCCATAGCCTTTGTCCAACCAAGAACAAACTACAAGACAGCAGTTGTTTGATTTTGGAGTTGTCTCTCCTAGAAGAGTGGCTGTCCCCAGCTAACGAACTTCATCTGCCCGAGAGTTTCGAGCTTGAGACTTATCGGCTTAGCAACCATGAGCTTTACCGACTCGACCACGCCGTCCCCTTGCCTTCTGTCAAATTTTGAGTAATTTCCGTTGACAGGAAGTAGTAAGTTACGCTATTTCCGATTTCTCAAAAAACGCATGTGAATTTATAAAGTACTAATAATATTCCGCACTATTATACACATTTTGTTTGGCGTTCACTTGGTGGGCAGTTTTTTTTCTATGAGATTCTATTATATTTTAAAAAGTTTAAGTAATTAAAAATGGATTAAAGATATTGTCTATATCCCGAGTTACCATTCCCCTTATATATGAATATTTGAATATTCGAGAAAGTTTAGGGGAGATCACTCCCGGTTTATTTTACTCTATTGCTTAGCTCTATTTTTGGTGCCAAATTTACAATCAGTTTCACATCTGCCTCCTAAGATACATTCTAAACGTATTCACTGATGCCTTTGTTTCACCGTCTAAAAATCAATATCAGAAAACTATTTATGGCTTCTACAACTATTTTTGGCGTACCGGTATAGGCACAGCGAGGAAGCCATTTCAAACATACAGGCTGCAACAACATCAACTTCAAGATTTCTACTAGGGGTCGTCTATCATCACACACCTGGGGGTGGGGCGGGGGGGGGGGGGGTAGTTAGTTATGACGATGTTTAACAAGGGGACGAGAGTTTAGAAAATGTGATGACACAATATGTTGGAAACCAATTTTAGCCGTTATTTCGCGTTTTGTTGTAAATTGTGATACAAATTAAACGACTTAAGCCATGTTGACTATGCTATATGTGAATAGTTAGGAAGAAATGGTTGTTTATAAAAAAAATATTTTACACTGGAGGGGCAGGAGGCGATATGACTTTTTGTGACGATTTGTGAGTACGGGGAAGGGGGGGGGGGGGTTAAACTATTTTAAAAATTGCCATCGTCTATAGATGTCCCATTAATGGATTTTTATAGATATCCCATTATTATAGTTTATAAATATCCCATTATTAGAGTATCTGTATAACAGTTAAATGAGAATAAACTAACATCAGAATACAAGCTGGAAAGGCACATGTCATTAGTGAGGAAGATGACATTAAATGTCATTAGCGTGGAGTGTGACTTTAACATGTCATTAGTGTGGAGTGTGACATTAACATGTCATTAGTGTGGAGGATGACATTAAATGTCATTAGTGTGAGTGTAACATTAACATGTCATTATGGAGTGTGATATTTACATGTCATCAGTGTGGATGATGACATTAAATGTCATTAGTGTGGAGGAAAACATCAAATAAATCATCTACTTTTTTGCAACAGTTCGTTTTTTTTCCCTTAAATCGATAACAGAACACAGCAAAGTGTCAAACAGAGATAACACAACAGTTTTTACAGGCAAGTTAGATCAGTTTGAAAGACCTTGATGCTGGACATTTTTTTATGCGTAGGATGATTTTCTGTATGCATAACCGTTCAGTTATGATTTTCTATTTGTGTGTAATGACGATTCTCTGTAAGCATGTAATTATTCAACTGTAATTTTCTGTATATATTTAAACGTAGCTTACATTTGTAATTTTCTCATTGAGTAACCGCTCATTAGGGTCTTGTATGGTGAGGCCTGTAGATGGTATGTAAGGGTTCCTCCTGTTAATTGCTGCAGTGATTGCATTTAAAATCCACAGAAAAAAATTATATAACAAGATAAAGTAGGGATAGATCGGCAAGAAACGTTCACATCCAATCGATGATAGAATGAAGTAATTTCCTTGTTTAATTAGCCACGAAGACGTTACATAATATTTGATATGGCTTGTATATAGGGATTTATAGATAGAAACTTTCTGGTCTGTTAGTAATGCGATGGGATGTGAAAGTATTGAGGGAGAAAAGAGGGGAGGGCTGGTGGGGGCTAATTATTGAGTGGGAGGGGACGGCTGATGGAGGCTAGTAATTAAAAGGGAGGGAGGTGGGGTAGGGGAGGGCTGGTAGTGTCTAGTTATTGAGGTGGGGTAGGGGAGGGCTGGTAGTGTCTAGTTATTGAGGTGGGGTAGGGGAGGGCTGGTAGTGTCTAGTTAGTGAGGTGGGGTAGGGGAGGGCTGGTAGTGTATAGTTATTACAGGGGGGAGGGCTGGTAGTGTCTAGTTAGTGATGTGGGGTAGGGGAGGGCTGGTAGTGTCTAGTTATTGAGGTGGGGTAGGGGAGGGCTGGTAGTGTATAGTTATTACAGGGGGGAGGGCTGGTAGTGTCTAGTTATTACAGGGGGAGGGCTGGTAGTGTCTAGTTATTGAGGTGGGGTAGGGGAGGGCTGGTAGTGTCTAGTTATTGAGGTGGGGTAGGGGAGGGCTGGTAGTGTCTAGTTATTGAGGTGGGGTAGGGGAGGGCTGGTAGTGTCTAGTTAGTGAGGTGGGGTAGGGGAGGGCTGGTAGTGTATAGTTATTACAGGGGGGAGGGCTGGTAGTGTCTAGTTAGTGAGGTGGGGTAGGGGAGGGCTGGTAGTGTATAGTTATTACAGGGGGGAGGGCTGGTAGTGTCTAGTTATTACAGGGGGGAGGGCTGGTAGTGTCTAGTTAGTGAGGTGGGGTAGGGGAGGGCTGGTAGTGTCTAGTTATTGAGGTGGGGTAGGGGAGGGCTGGTAGTGTATAGTTATTACAGGGGGGAGGGCTGGTAGTGTCTAGTTATTACAGGGGGGGGGGAGGGCTGGTAGTGTCTAGTTATTGAGGTGGGGTAGGGGAGGGCTGGTAGTGTCTAGTTATTGAGGTGGGGTAGGGGAGGGCTGGTAGTGTATAGTTATTACAGGGGAGAGGGCTGGTAGTGTCTAGTTAGTAAGGTGGGGTAGGGGAGGGCTGGTAGTGTATAGTTATTGAGGTGGGTTAGGGGAGGGCTGGTAGTGTCTAGTTATTACAGGGGGGAGGGCTGGTAGTGTCTAGTTATTACAGGGGGGAGGGCTGGTAGTGTCTAGTTAGTGAGGTGGGGTAGGGGAGGGCTGGTAGTGTCTAGTTATTGAGGTGGGGTAGGGGAGGGCTGGTAGTGTCTAGTTAGTGAGGTGGGGTAGGGGAGGGCTGGTAGTGTATAGTTATTACAGGGGGGAGGGCTGGTAGTGTATAGTTATTGAGGTGGGGTAGGGGAGGGCTGGTAGTGTATAGTTATTGAGGTGGGGTAGGGGAGGGCTGGTAGTGTATAGTTATTACAGGGGGGAGGGCTGGTAGTGTCTAGTTAGTGAGGTGGGGTAGGGGAGGGCTGGTAGTGTCTAGTTATTGAGGTGGGGTAGGGGAGGGCTGGTAGTGTCTAGTTAGTGAGGTGGGGTAGGGGAGGGCTGGTAGTGTATAGTTATTACAGGGGGGAGGGCTGGTAGTGTCTAGTTATTGAGGTGGGGTAGGGGAGGGCTGGTAGTGTCTAGTTATTTAGGTGGGGTAGGGGAGGGCTGGTAGTGTCTAGTTATTGAGGTGGGGTAGGGAAGGGCTGGTAGTGTCTAGTTATTGAGGTGGGGTAGGGGAGGGCTGGTAGTGTCTAGTTATTGAGGAAGGTGAGACAAAACAGGTGGATGCTACATATTGTATGTGATTGAATCCAAAATGAAAATCACTCAGCCAATCACATCCTTCCACGCAACGACAGACAGCAACACCACTGAACCGTGACAAATTAAATACAATTTATTTTACCATCACATCCAGCGAAAAAAAAAAGACAAAAGCAAATCAATATACCGTCTCTAAGCAACGCAATAACGCCACTTCCCCACCCCTTCCCTAACATAGGAAGTTTTGTATCATTTTTCTACGACGACAAACAAAATCAGAATTCGTCCTCGTCTTTATTTGCTAAACAATTCCACGTTGCTACAAAAGCACGTCAATGCACAACTAGGCTATTTTTCTAAACCTTTACCATAATCGATTCTTTTGTATAGGAGAAATGAAGTCATTCAACTTTAAAAATAAATAAACAAGGCTTTGGTATTCATGTTTTGTTGAATGTACAACTTTGGCATTTTGACGCACAAGTAAGGACAGCCTGAGCAATTAGTAACGATTTATATATTGATTAATTGAATCAACATAAATAAATATGAATACAAGTTTTACAAAAACAAATACAAATATATATATATATATATATATATATATATATATATATATATATATATATATATATATATATATATATATATATATATATATATATATATATAAACGTTATTATGCGCCAATGCATAAAGCCATAAGATTTTTGTAAGCAGCTATCTTGGATTAGGCAGGAAACTGGGTTGAAAACTAGATCTAGATAGGGCCAGTTACAAAACATCTTCCGGAAACGACACGGAGCCAGTTGCGAAACAAAAAGTAGCCTGTTTTAAAATGGATAGCCTACAATCATGTTCTTTCACTGCTTTTTCTGCACGGTGTCAGTCTAAAGTGGGAGGGGTAGGGGCGAGATAAGGGGGGTAGGGGAGAGAGGGGGTGGCTAGGTTAGGGTCAACTTCAGGTCAGGTCAGCGCAATAAACATTGACAAAAGTCAGTAGCTTCCTCTCATACCGTATAGCAAGGGAAATAACTGGTTGAGTGACTAGTGATGTCAGTGTTGGAGACTACTCGTCGCCTCGTCATCACGTCATCATGTCATCACGTTATCACGTCATCACGTCATCACGTCATCACGTCATCACGTCATAAGTGTTTTGTGGCCACCAAGTTAGGGACCCAAATTGGTACACAGTCCTGCCCCTATAGAGGTAGCATCCCAAACAGTTATAATCTGTGTGTCCTAACCCTATCAATTTAGGGACCCACACTGTTGCAGTCTGTACTCCCCACCCCCTAGAACATGAATGACACACACTGTTACAGTCTGTAGTCCCCACCCCCTAGCACATGAAGGACCCACACTGTTACAGTCTGTAGTCCCCACCCCCTAGCACATGAAGGACCCACACTGTTACAGTCTGTAGTCCCCACCCCCTAGCACATGAAGGACCCAAATGTTACAAACACGAACCATATCCATTCAGATAATTCACCAGTGCTTTGGATAGCCCTCTTTACTTTATAATCCCTAATCATAAATATTCATAAAATTCAGCAGAGCTTAAAATAAGCCCTTCATTTATAGAAGTTCAGAACATGTACATCAAGCTGCATAAAATCCTTCTGAGCTTTAGCTCTGAACTTCAGAAACACTAACACGACAAAGATTTGCTAACAAAGAAGTATATTTTTCAACGGCTTAGAGTTTATTCCAACAAAGCAGCATACAATTGTCATTCAACAACTTCAATATTTTTTTTTATAGACAACCCATTGTATACAATTAGTCCTACATGTTAGGATAATAAATATGCTCCCCCACCCCCACCAGTATGTCAGGTACAAAAAACATTCATACTAATATTTTATTTATTTTACTTAAGTGATAAAAGCTTGTCATTAGTAGCAACTCGAACACCTCCCTAGGTGGGGGGGGGGGGGGGGAAGGGGGACGGGGGAGGGGGACGGGACGCCCATCTGATACCACAGGGTAGTTCATATAACTCGTTAGAGTTATCTGGGCAGATGTCAGACATGTAAAAAAACATGCAAACATTTCCAATTTACTTTTCTGCCTTCTTGCTTATCACCCCCCCCTCTTGCTATGTTATCCCCCCCCCCCCCTATAGCCTCGACAACCCTCACAGCCAACCCAACACGAATCCTTACGTGTGGAAAAACTTGTGATTGTTTAACGAGCATGCATTTAAATCGATCGCTGCATTGATCGATCTGTTTCTGGCAGCAAAAAAAAAAAAAAATCAAACGCAGGCGGAGATCACAGCTCGACGTGAAGTGATTTTTTTGTTGTTGTCAATCTTTCGTCACGTGGGACGGGTTCTTGTTTATTGATGAGTGAGGTCAAGGTCGGTAGCTTTAATTTGAGTCCATGATTTGTCTGTAGTCCCCCATTTGTCTGTAGCCCACCATTTGTCTGTAGTCCATTTGTCTGTAGTCCATTTGTCTGTAGTCCATTTGTCTGTAGTCCACCATTTGTCTGTAGTCCACCATTTGTCTGTAGTCCATTTGTCTGTAGTCCACCATTTGTCTGTAGTCCATTTGTCTGTAGTCCACCATTTGTCTGTAGTCCACCATTTGTCTGTAGTCCATTTGTCTGTAGTCCAACATTTGTCTGTAGTCCACCATTTGTCTGTAGTCCATTTGCTTGTAGTCCACCATTTGTCTGTAGTCCACCATTTGTCTGTAGTCAACCATTTGTCTGTAGTCCACCATTTGTCTGTAGTCCACCATTTGTCTGTAGTCCACCATTTGTCTGTAGTCCACCATTTGTCTGTAGTCCACCATTTGTCTGTAGTTCACCATTTTTCTGTAGTCCATTTGTCTGTAGTCCACCATTTGTCTGTAGTCCACCTTTTGTCTGTAGTCCACCATTTGTCTGTAGTCCACCATTTGTCTGTAGTCCACCATTTGTCTGTAGTCCACCATTTGTCTGTAGTCCACCATTTGTCTGTAGTCCCCCATTTGTCTGTAGTCCACCATTTGTCTGTAGTCCACCATTTGTCTGTAGTCCACCATTTGTCTGTAGTCCACCATTTGTCTGTAGTCCACCATTAGTCTGTAGCCCACCATTTGTCTGTAGTCCACCATTAGTCTGTAGTCCACCATTTGTCTGTAGTCCATTTGTCTGTAGTCCACCATTTGTCTGTAGTCCATTTGTCTGTAGTCCACCATTTGTCTGTAGTCCACCATTTGTCTGTAGTCCATTTGTCTGTAGTCCACCATTTGTCTGTAGCCCACCATTAGTCTGTAGTCCACCATTAGTCTGTAGTCCACCATTTGTCTGTAGTCCATTTGTCTGTAGTCCACCATTTGTCTGTAGTCCATTTGTCTGTAGTCCACCATTTGTCTGTAGTCCACCATTTGTCTGTAGTCCATTTGTCTGTAGCCCACCATTGGTCTGTAGTCCACCATTTGTCTGTAGTCCACCATTAGTCTGTAGTCCACCATTTGTCTGTAGTCCATTTGTCTGTAGTCCACCATTTGTCTGTAGTCCACCATTTGTCTGTAGTCCATTTGTCTGTAGCCCACCATTTGTCTGTAGCCCACCATTGGTCTGTAGTCCACCATTTGTCTGTAGTCCATTTGTCTGTAGTCCATTTGTCTGTAGTCAACCATTTGTCTGTAGTCCACCATTTGTCTGTAGCCCACCATTGGTCTGTAGTCCACCATTTGTCTGTAGTCCACCATTTGTCTGTAGTCCACCATTAGTCTGTAGTCCACCATTTGTCTGTAGTCCATTTGTCTGTAGTCCACCATTTGTCTGTAGTCCATTTGTCTGTAGTCCACCATTTGTCTGTAGTCCACCATTTGTCTGTAGTCCACCATTTGTCTGTAGTCCACCATTTGTCTGTAGTCCACCATTTGTCTGTAGTCCACCATTTGTCTGTAGTCCATTTGTCTGTAGTCCACCATTTGTCTGTAGTCCATTTGTCTGTAGTCCACCATTTGTCTGTAGTCCATTTGTCTGTAGTCCACCATTTGTCTGTAGTCCATTTGTCTGTAGTCCACCATTTGTCTGTAGTCCACCATTTGTCTGTAGTCCACCATTTGTCTGTAGCCCACCATTGGTCTGTAGTCCACCATTTGTCTGTAGTCCACCATTTGTCTGTAGTCCACCATTTGTCTGTAGTCCACCATTTGTCTGTAGTCCACCATTTGTCTGTAGTCCACCATTTGTCTGTAGTCCACCATTTGTCTGTAGTCCACCATTTGTCTGTAGTCCACCATTTGTCTGTAGTCCACCATTTGTCTGTAGTCCATTTGTCTGTAGTCCACCATTTGTCTGTAGTCCATTTGTCTGTAGTCCACCATTTGTCTGTAGTCCATTTGTCTGTAGTCCACCATTTGTCTGTAGTCCATTTGTCTGTAGTCCACCATTTGTCTGTAGTCCACCATTTGTCTGTAGTCCACCATTTGTCTGTAGCCCACCATTGGTCTGTAGTCCACCATTTGTCTGTAGTCCACCATTTGTCTGTAGTCCATTTGTCTGTAGTCCACCATTTGTCTGTAGTCCACCATTTGTCTGTAGTCCACCATTTGTCTGTAGTCCACCATTTGTCTGTAGTCCACCATTTGTCTGTAGTCCACCATTAGTCTGTAGTCCACCATTTGTCTGTAGTCCATTTGTCTGTAGTCCACCATTTGTCTGTAGTCCATTTGTCTGTAGTCCACCATTTGTCTGTAGTCCACCATTTGTCTGTAGTCCACCATTTGTCTGTAGTCCACCATTTGTCTGTAGTCCACCATTTGTCTGTAGTCCACCATTTGTCTGTAGTCCACCATTTGTCTGTAGTCCACCATTTGTCTGTAGCCCACCATTGGTCTGTAGTCCACCATTAGTCTGTAGTCCACCATTTGTCTGTAGTCCATTTGTCTGTAGTCCACCATTTGTCTGTAGTCCACCATTTGTCTCTAGTCCACCATTTGTCTGTAGTCCACCATTTGTCTGTAGTCCACCATTGGTCTGTAGCCCACCATTTGTCTGTAGTCCACCATTTGTCTGTAGTCCATTTGTCTGTAGTCCACCATTTGTCTGTAGTCCACCATTTGTCTGTAGCCCACCATTGGTCTGTAGTCCACCATTTGTCTGTAGTCCATTTGTCTGTAGTCCACCATTTGTCTGTAGCCCACCATTTGTCTGTAGTCCACCATTTGTCTGTAGTCCATTTTTCTGTAGTCCACCATTTGTCTGTAGTCCACCATTGGTCTGTAGTCCACCAACACTGCCCATACCTCCGACACTACCATTACTTTGCCCCCATAAGAACACGTACATTTTCTGTGCACAGATAAGCGGGGGCAATATTTATAGCTTGATGCCAGACAACAGGGAAGTGAGTGCCCTCAGATGCGCGTGCATTAGGTCATGTGTAGGGAAGGGTGTGGAAGGGGGGGGGGGAATCATTCACGAACTGGGCGGCTATGAAAAATCTCCGGGGTGCGAGAGTGGTATTTATAATTAGCAGCAGACGTCCTGCAGTTCTCTGGTCCAGGCATGAAGAAGTAGTTCAGATGTAAGACTTGGGCATCATTAGAATAACGGTCTTTATTTAAGGAGAGTAGAGCAGGCAGATGTAACACAAGGCATCATTAGAATAACGGTCTATATTTAAGAAAACACGGAAATTATAAAACATGTGTGATCTAATTTGAGCGTGAGAGTGACAACGTGAAAGAGAAATAGAGGAAGTTAGAAAGGGAAAAAAGGAAAAGAGACGCAGGAGAGGATATATATATATATATATATATATATATATATATATATATATATATATATATATATATATATATATATATAAAATTGTGAATTCTAGGAAAGAGAGATAGAGAAAGGAGTGCGAAAATAAAAAGAGCCGACTTGCCAACAGCCAAAGTTAATTACTCATAGATAGGGTGCCCTAGGGTAAGTGGTAGGAGGACGTGTGAAGGGTTTATGGGATAGAAAAAATGGGAACAATAAAATAGTTTTCTCCAATATTCTATTGAATTTAGATAAAAGGTAATTTAGATTAGCTGTCTTCAGTCAACGTAGTGCAATCACGGAACGGTCTAGTTAGAGTTTCAAGTCAGTTAGTCTAAAACACTTCATTTATTGGTCTAGTTAGGGCTTTAAGACTAGGTCTAAAACATCCACGAATGGTCGAGTAAGAGTTTCGAGTCATTGTCTTAAACACGTAACTTACCGGTCTAGTTAGAGTTTCAAGAAGTTAGGTCTAAAACATATAACTAGGTCTAAAAAACAAGATAACATTAATAGATTGAATCAAACATTTTGTCCCCAATCAGTTTCTTAAAAAAAAAAAAAACTCACAGTCAACGTATTTACGAAACTTAGTCAAGAAGTAGAGTTCAATAACAAGACGCAAGTGGTTTTAACAGGTGAATTAAGTGCCTGGCACTTGGATATGTTGTATTACTGGTCCGTCTAATAGTTTAAACAACAGGTAAAAAAGGCACTTTGTTTCAAGGAAGTTTTAAAACACGAGAGTAATGGCTTAGGAAGACTTCGTGCCGTGGCATAACATATGGTGGAGATCAAGTACTGTTGATATGTTGCCAGGGTTTCAATGTGTTCAGTAGCGCCTGGGCTAATTAATTAAATTTGTCGGGTACAGATTGGTCCACACTTTGCGCGTGCTGTTGGCACGTGCAGGTCTCACGCGCTTCTCACCACTAACATCATTTAAGTCACGTGGTGGACTCGTCAAGACTGACACCTAGCGCTTTCTACACACTGTGTTTATTTATAGATTTTTTCCCTTATCTTTCAATATAAAATTATTGTGATAGTTTTCATTAAACTACTCACTTATCATCCCTCCCTCTCTCTCTCCCTCCCTCCCCCTATCTCTCTCTCTCTCTCTCTCTCTCTCTCTCTCTCTCTCTCTCTCTATATATATATATATATATATATATATATATATATATATATATATATATATATATAAGAATAAAGTATTGCATTATTAACAGAGCTATTATTCAAAAACAATAATCTCCATATTACGCAATGCTATCTGCTTGGCAGAGTTCCAATCACTTACATAAAAGAACGATTACCTTGTGTCTGTGCTGTTGCTTAATTCTCTCGCCTGATAGTTAAGACCTCATAATTTTTATTCACGAGTGATGCCCCTTTTCTGTACACTTCTGACGATAATAGCTATCCGTGCCTTGAAAATTTTTCACAAAATGAAACTGATTCTGCTGGGTTTAGAAAAAAAAAATCTCTAAAAAAGAAAATTCTGAATAAGAATATTCTAGAAAGATTTCCATTTTGGATAACGCGGGTAAAAAAAATGTTAACTTGGGTGACTGGCATAATAAGCTAGCCTGGTTGGGAGGAAATCAGAGTATGAATGATGTGTTTGGCTATCAATGCTGAGTCGTGGTGTCCTATATCTCAGGTTAGGAGCTACACACTGATACATACTAAACAACAACAAACACAAGCCCAGAATACTCCTGTGATTTTTATATAATTTGTTACAGCCTTCTGTTTAGCTTTGAGCTATGTTTTTCAAAAAGTAGCATTCACATTGCTCTTGTGTTCAGGCATTTTACACACAATATTCGTTTGTTACTCAGGATATATATATATATATATATATATATATATATATATATATATATATATATATATATATATATATATATATATATATATATATATATATATATATATATATATATATATATATATATATATATATATATATATATATATATATATATATATATATATACCCACGCATAATTTTCAGACCTTGGTGTAAAGTGTATGATGTGAGAAATCACTAGAGCTTTGTAAAAACAAAACAAAAAACTGCAGTTTTCAACAAAGTTTTTCTACATTCCAGCATGACGTTCTCAGTTTAGAAAAACGCTAATCTAGGAGTTTGAAAACTAATTAAAAAACTCAATTAGGCACACATTTTTGACAGCTCCAAACAACGACTTGATTAGCAGACGACGAAATCGATGCTTTTAATTTTTTGAACTTGATTGCTAATTTTTAAAACTTAATCATTAAACGATATGAGAGGAAATGGACATTTAAAAAATGTTTGAGATTTATTTTCGTGCTTAGATCGATGAGAACCAATTCTCTGAGAGCGATATTGCATCTTGCAAGCTTAGCCACAGCAAACTGTCCTCCCCTCCCTCCCTCTCCTGCCTCTCCCTCCCATCCTCACAGAGTGGTCGCTTTGATTTCGCTGTCGACACTCAATCAATATTTTGATTCATCGAGGGCTCTATGATTAGCAGGGAAAACGATTCGCGCCTGAAATACAATCTCCTTTGAGAATCCATTCATCAATGCGTCATCATTTCGACGGGAAATGTGAACGATGGCGTAGATTTGTTTATTTTAAATTTAAATAATAGCTTACCCTCAGACAAGCCGAGCAGCTTTTGATGGAATAGAAAGGGAATTTTAAGCACTGACTGCATTTTTTGTTTTGTGTCTTTATCTTAAAACTTGATTTTACTTTTATAATTCTAAAGTTTTAACCATATTGTAGGGGTTTCAGGCCTGGGGGCTATTTTAGAGAGATGGAGTGCTATGGTCTAAGGCTAACAGGCTAGCCTGCTAGTCGCACAGTGCTATGGTTATGGGCTTACAGGCTAACACAGTACTATGGTTAAAGGCTAACAGGCTAGCCTAATTCTAGTCACATAGTACTATGGTTAAAGGCTAATAGGCTAGCCTTATTCTAATCACACAGTGCTATGGTTAAAGGCTAACTGACTAACCTAAGTGCTAGTCACACATTGATATGGTTAAAATCTAAGAGACTAACCTAAGTGCTAGTCACATAGGGCTTAGGCTTAGGCTATTTGTTATCTTAAGAAATGCTCAATTTTCGCCCAATTTTCTAAATCCTACTAGGGCTGCTAAATTTTGACAATTAATTAACTATCTCTATATCCTAGTGTTTTGTATGAATGCTAGTCAAAAGCGAAACAATATGGACAAAATTGAGAGTCCTTATGACTCATAGGACATAGTTATGCTCAAGACACAGACTTAGTACATCCTCACTAATCAAACAACAGTCCCTCTTACTAACACATGCCACAGAAAAAAATCCCTCAAACAATGGCACTGAGTTCTTGCAAACCCGTCGAGTTTCTAAAGGTTAAAAAACTGAACAGGCGCTCAAAGGAAATGTAAAGTCTGGCCGCGGCGTCAACCAGTACAAGCAGTATAAAAAACTCTTGAAACCAATATGATAGTCCAGACCAGACCAAACGGCTTTAACCCCCTCGGGCTTGTCGGGTAGGGTAGTTTTTTTTTTCAGGAAATATTTTTCGTGCGGTTAATTAATTTAGAATATTTTGAATCCGGGTCTATTTCTGATTAGGAAAAAAAATGTATTTAATTAAAATATGAGCAGCTATGAGTAGGAAATTAAATTTGCAATATATAATCAAATACGGAAAATAAGACGGCAGTGCAATGTATGTAATACTTGACGGCAGTTTAATGTATGTAATAGGCTTTGTTATTAGCTCACATAAAAGATCACACATAAAAAGGGTCACACATGAACAGATCCATAGATTGTCGGCAACAAATCTATCCACAAAGGGTCACCCATGAAAAGATTCTTACATTGTCTATGAAAACTATCCAAAAAGGAACACCCATAAAAAGATTCTTATATATTATGTTACATTTATATCCAGAAAGGATCCTCCAGACAGATTCCTCGATCTCTTGTTGAAAATTCTTTAAAACGTTTCACCGCCTCTTCTCTCTCTTGTAAGATACTTGCTGAGATTTGTCTCGTGTAAGACACTTGCTGCGATCTTCGGGCCACTTATAAGGTGCCAAGAAGGCTTATCAGATCTGCGAAGCTGGATAACATACGAACGATTTGTTGACGTGGATTTCCTTTGATAACAAAAGTTCTTAACATTTTGCTAAGAGGAGTGAAACATATTTTTTGTGAGCTTAGTGGGTGTGGGGTGGGGTGTGAGGTGAGGTGAGATGTGCGGGTGGGGGTTGGGGTAGGGGCAGTGTCTGAAACGATACAAGAAAGTCCGGATTAACATTTGCACTCTAATGAAGTCCATATTTGGAACCCTAATTAGGGGAATTCTGGGGAAATGAGAGACTTTGTTAATAACTACGAACCGGTCTTGTGGACATTGTATCCGTTACACTTGGGACAATGCTGGGGACTTTAGTGGGGACAAAACTGGAGAACATACGAGAAGACAGATGGGAACAGTGTGGTATAGTTCTAACTAATTAGAACCTCTTTACAGATATTTAAAACTAGTGGTTCTTAGACTGACCAAAATTCTAACAGAATATAAACACACACACACACATATATTTAAACATTCTAACTCAACATGTATAACATCCAAACACAAACACATTTAAACATCCAAACACAAACACAAACACATTTAAACATCTTAACATAAACACATTTGAACATCCAAACACAAATACATTTAAATATCTAAACACACAAACACATTCAAATATCCAAACACAAACACATTCAAACATCCAAACACAAATACATTTAAAGATTCCTACACAAGAAACATATCACAAATCTACATACAATTAATATAAATTTCGTACATAAACGCACATTTTCCAGCACCTGAAAATCTAATCAAATATGTGGTTACTTGGATGTGGGAGTGATACATCTTTACGATTCGATCTGCTTTAGTAATTATTTAGTCTGTAACGTGTTCAGTAAAATGTCGCTTTCATTTGAAACTAACATCACACGGATTCTACATAACTTCGTTTGTTACATCGCGCTCAAAATGTATCCTTTATTCAGATGCCAGATCTCTAGACCACTCCCCTCCACATCAACATTACCCCACCTTACACCCCTGTAATCAACCTTACCTCAGCCCTTGTAATCAACATTACACACCTCCCCATCTTATCAACATAACCCCCCCCCCCCACCCTTCTAATCAACATTATCGTTCCCCCGGTACCTGCACATATTTATTAAAATGTTGACTTCGCTTCTCCGCTGAGAAGAAAAACAAACAGAACTTTCGCGATCTGCGCCAATTATTTTTAAAATAATTTTAATACAAACGATTGAAAACAAAGAACAACACTACACATATTTCTATGAAAATCAAATCAAAGGAATAACTGTTAGAAATACTCTTATTTTTTTAAAATAGATCTATATGTATTTGCAAGAATAAAAATATGTTTTACGTTCTGAGATATAATTTCAAGATTGTTTCGTCGTTCATCAAGGTGCACAATTTTTGGTCAACTTTATCCTGTGTTCCAAAAAAAATCAAAATAGGACAAGCTGACCTTGATAAATGGTCAACGTAGTGCACAGTAATTTTTTATCTGACGTAGTACGCAATAATTTTATCTGACGTAGTACGCAATAGTTTTTATCTGACGTAAAACGCAATAATTTTATCTGACTAATACGCATACAATTTTCTATCATCCATAACAATACCAAGTTCTATACCATGTTTTATATAGTTAAAGACTATTTTAGGTTCAAAGGGAAAAATTCCAAGTTCAACACAATGTTAGTCTACTTTAGATTCGTACAGAAAATAACAACTTAAACATAATTGTGATCGTCTGCTTTAGATTCATACAGAAAAAGTCGAAGTTCTACCCAGTGATATTCTAATTTAAATTCATTATAATACCCAGACACAGTCACCAAAAGACAGACATTATTTTGTACGTTTTTAGGGGGGCTTTAGAATCAAATTTCTGGCGACGTTTTTACTGAGCTGTCACTGGCAGACAGGGTCCTTGATTACATTGGTAACAAGGGTAGGGAGGGGGAGGGTAGATGGGCATCATTGATTTCTCCAAACCAAAATTCAGGGAGAGAACCTCTCGTCAAAGGGAGAGAAGTACTTAGCCCGTCTAGAGGTGATTGGAGGGTTACGTTTGCTATCCAAGCTTTGTCAAGGATTTATTGTTAATCAATTGTCGTGTAATCTATGTTTGTTTTAGGTTTTAAAAGTGTAGCATTTTATTCGGTTAGGATAAACACTTTTGTCTTTAATTGCGAAACTATTTTTACTTTGCAAACTCTTTGAGATATAATGGTATTTTTAAAAAATTATTCATCAAAGAGATAAATTAAAATTCCTAATACAGCTGTTTGAAAGGAAAGAATATTTTTTTTGAGATGTCTCATTTTATTTTACATATCATCCATGCTGCTTAAATTTTATTTTCCTTAAATCTCAAGTTTATTTCAGCTCTAGTTATAAGCTCTTACTCCTCCCCCCCCCCAACCCCAACCCACCACTAAAAAAATAGAAAATGCCCTTCAATTTCTTGTTTATTTCGTTTTTTAACCCCTCTTCCAAACATAGAAACACCGAATCGTCGTTCAATTGAATATTTAAATTTTCAAGTTTAAAAAATATATTGAAATTAGACGGTATGTATTATGACTAAGTACATCATTTTCAATGAATGAAAGTACATGTCAGAAAGAAGAATTACTATTGTTAATATATATCAGTCCTCACAAGCCGATGATGAAAACTGTAATACTAAAGCCAATATGGCAAGGTAAACTGACGCTGTAATTTCATGTCTGAGGCACACACACACAAAAAGAGAAAAAAATTCTGAAAGCCATCTTGTAATATAATCTCAGTGTAATGTTTAAATATGTTCTGCTTAGTCTTATGGCCTGTTAGCATATCAAACTTAACCCGACCAAATCTGTTTTAATGCACACGTTTTAATCTAAATTAAGATACTATTTTTTTTTTGCTTTTATTTACATTTTCTTTAAAATGTGAGTAATCTGGCTACTATCCAAATTATCTTTCTTTATGCCAGACCTAAAAAATAAATAAAAAAAAACAAACAAAACCAAAACAAAAATTAACCAAACTGGTTACAGTAGATAGACCAGTTAATCATTGATGTAAATGTTCATGAACAAGTTTTTATATATCTGCGCGTGAACATCGTTTTGACATCTCTAGTACATGAACTAGTAATTTGAACATGCCATTATAATTATGTACGTGTCCCCAGGGTCATGTAGGCAACAGTTAAAAATTGATGTTAAGAGCAAAGTATAGATGAAAAACATTACGGGTATTGATAAAAATGTTGGAATCTTAGAAAAGATGTAGAAAAGTAAAACAAAAAATATGTGTCCGTAAACTAAACTTTGTTTTCGGTACACAAAATAAAGTTGTCATTAAATTGATAATTGTTCTCTGTAAACTAAATATAGTTGTTAGTAAACATTTTGTTAAGAGCATGCGAATTTTAGTAAAGTTAATTTTTTTTACCATATAAATTTGCCAGTGTAGATATTAGTAAATTACGCTCATGCAAACATAAGTAGCTTAAACTAAACTCAAGTAGAGGTTAATAAAATAAATCTTTGTTGATGTTTCTGTAAAATAAACCCATATGGATCTTCTAAGTTAAATTTCCTACGCGAAATTATTTTAAAAAAAATCTATATTATTATATTTAAAGGAAAGAAAAATGAAACCTACGTAGGTATGAAAATAATAGTACATATACACACACACACGCACACACATATATATATATATATATATATATATATATATATATATATATATATATATATATATATCTTACAGCTGCCAATGTGTAAGTAGTGGCTACACATTTAACAGCCGAAGCTGCGCAGTTTCCGATAAATCTAAGGCAACCCTCTACTCAGTAAACACACTTGAGAACTCTTACCTTTCTGTAGGTAAAAACAACGTAGACCTTTGCTAGCATTGTCGTCTGCTCAGTGCCTGCTAGTCACCATCTTGATATTCCATGAATATCGTCTGCGGGTCGGCAGGAAGGCGCCGTCAGTTCACACTCGCCCTCACACGCGCGCTGGTTCTTCCAACTATTGATCCACTGCTCACCAGAAATACAACTGTCTACACACTGTTCGCTTGTGGGGATATAACGGTCATACTAGGGGTGTGGGGGTGTGAGGGGTGTTCATGAACAAGTCTAATATAACGATAGTTCATATCACAAGTTGTTTTTATTTACATTTAACACATACACATCGCGTATTCTAAAAATAAACACATCGCCTGAAAGGTAAAATTGGAAGGTAAATACCGCAGCGAAAATCTATTTTTAGCAACTCACTTTAAGTGTAGCAGAAATTGCCGGCTATAATTTGTGTAATTCTCTGAGGTAATCCTTGCCTTGGTGCTAGACAAGGGTGCTGTTTTGAAGCAGCACACGAAATTTAGGAATGCAAACCAGATAGGAATACGCACGCGCGATGACGTAGGGGAGTTGTAGTCATGGCAACGCGAAGACAGGGTAAGGTGGTATCGAGCAGACGAAATGGAGGTGAGGCGTGGGGGAGGAGGGGGCATTGCACTTGAATTGGGGGATTTGGGAGGATGTTAGAGCCTCTTATGTTGAGAGGCGGGGGAGAGGCTGGGGGAGAGGTGGAAGGGGTCATTGATTGGAAACTGAGTAACCCTGTACATTTTCGTGGGAATAGGACCCAGTACATCTTACTGTGGGTAGGACCCAGTACATCTTACTGTGGGTAGGACCTAGTACATCTTACTGTGGGTAGGACCCAGTACATCTTACTGTGGGTAGGACCTAGTACATCTTACTGTGGGTAGGACCTAGTACATCTTACTGTGGGTAGGACCCAGTACATCTTACTGTGGGTAGGACCCAGTACATCTTACTGTGGGTAGGACCCAGTACATCTTACTGTGGGTAGGACCCAGTACATCTTACTGTGGGTAGGACCTAGTACATCTTACTGTGGGTAGGACCCAGTACATCTTACTGTGGGTAGGACCTAGTACATCTTACTGTGGGTAGGACCTAGTACATCTTACTGTGGGTAGGACCCAGTCCATCTTACTGTGGGTAGGACCCAGTACATCTTACTGTGGGTAGGACCTAGTACATCTTACTGTGGGTAGGACCTAGTACATCTTACTGTGGGTAGGACCCAGTACATCTTACTGTGGGTAGGACCCAGTACATCTTACTGTGGGTAGGACCCAGTACATCTTACTGTGGGTAGGACCTAGTACATCTTACTGTGGGTAGGACCTAGTACATCTTACTGTGGGTAGGACCCAGTACATCTTACTGTGGGTAGGACCCAGTACATCTTACTGTGGGTAGGACCTAGTACATCTTACTGTGGGTAGGACCCAGTACATCTTACTGTGGGTAGGACCCAGTACATCTTACTGTGGGTAGGACCCAGTACATCTTACTGTGGGTAGGACCTAGTACATCTTACTGTGGGTAGGACCTAGTACATCTTACTGTGGGTAGGACCCAGTACATCTTACTGTGGGTAGGACCCAGTACATCTTACTGTGGGTAGGACCTAGTACATCTTACTGTGGGTAGGACCCAGTACATCTTACTGTGGGTAGGACCCAGTTCATCTTACTTTGGGTAGGACCACTGTTCTTTGTAGTGATGGTAGAATCCCCATTCTTCTTAGTGAGGGTGGGACCCCGGTAATTTATAGTGAGAGTAAGACCCCCATTCTTCTTTGTGAAATAGGGACCCCCGTTTTTCTCAGTGATGATAGGACCCCCCGCCCCCCCCCCCCCCCGTTTTTCTTAGTGGTGAATGGATCCCCCCATTCTTCATAGTGAGGGTATGACCCCGGTTCTTCATAGTGAGGGTATGACTACCGTTTTTATTATTGAAAATAGATATTCTAATGCGTTTTATTGAAAGTATGACCACATATCTTCTTAGTAATTTTAGGACATACATTTTTTAAGGGTATGACTCAAGTAGAAAGAGGACATTTTAATGAGGGTAGGAACCCCAGTACATTTGAATGAAGGTAGGACTACAATACACCTACCGAGGGAAGAACAAGAGCATTTCTTAATGCAGTTAGGGCCCCTTGTATTTTTTTTATTGACGGTAGTACCCAATTCTAACCCTAACCTCAACCCCATCCTCCACACCTATTGTTACTTCAACCCCCCCCCCTCCACCCCATCATCAAAGCTCCAGCACTGCATTGAAAGTTTATTCTCCTTAGCCACCTTCTCTCAGGAATGTGACGTTTTTCGCCCACCATCTCACAATACGCACACACAAATACTCACACATACATAAACACACACACACAGATAACGTTCACATGAAAGCTTGACAACCTCTCCCTCCCACCCTCCCTCCCTCCCCATCTCATGTAAACAAAACCTGACAGCGATAATCCTCCTACCCTGAATAATTCTATACAGAAAAAAAAAATTAAAAAAATTTATGCAGAACTCTTGATATTATTTTTAAAATATAGATTCAACAAAAAATGCATCAATGGTAATTACCAATTAAAATGTCTGTCAATACGAAAATGTAT